>NC_028639.1:15315314-15318907 GCF_001406875.1 Solanum pennellii
ACCCAGCCACAGATGAGATTCGTGAAGAAATGGCTCAGATGAGAACTGAGATTGGGTTGGTACTCAAACATGTCACCGGGGGTGCAGAAAAGATAAATGAAGTCAACTACTTGGCTAAACCACCACCTACTAATGATGAATGCTATTATGCGGAGGACACTTATACAGTAAATGAGCAGATGGGGGGTTTCCGACCAAGCGCCCAAGGCTCAAATCAGGATAACTGGCGCCAAGGTTAAGGCAACCAAGGTCGGAATTATGGTAACTACAATCGTGAGGGTCATTATGTCCGAGATGGAAGCTACAACCGCGACAACAACTTCAACAGTGGTAACTATGCTAATAGAAACGACAAGAATGGGCCCTATGTCCCTCCTCAAAATCGTGAAGTTACTCCTAGGAATGGTGGAGATAGTATGGCGCGAGTTGAGGATATGTTGCACAAAATGATGAGGAGGTTCGATGCTAGTGATGAGCACATTAAAGAATTAAGGGTTGATTTAGCTAGTATTGGGCAAAAAGTTGATACACACACAATATCGATTAAACAGATCGAATTGCATGTGGCGCAATTATCTGCGACAGTGAACACACGGCAACCGGGCACTCTTCCTAGCAACACTGTCCAAAATCCAAAGAATGATACGCACTGTATGGCAATCACTACTCGGAGTGGTAGGCAAACCATTGACCCACCTATGCAATCTGTTGAGAAAAATGTGAGAAAGGATAATGATAAGGTGCTAAAGGGTAGTGGTGAAGCAGAGGAAAGTAATGGAAAAGATGCAGAAGTACCATCAAGGTAATTCCCATGCCTAGGCCACCACCACCCTTCCCTCAGAGATTAGTTAAGAAGACCGAGGATGGTAAATACCGACGTTTCATAACAATGTTAAAGCAGCTTTCTATCAATGTCCCTTTGGTAGAAGCTCTAGAACAAATACCCGGTTATGCCAATATTATGAAAGATCTGGTCACCAAGAAAAGATCGGTCACTTTCGAGGATGATGATAGACTGCACCATTGTAGTGCTATTGCTGCAAGATCCCTCGTACAAAAGAAAGAAGATCCTGGTGCGTTCACTATTCCTTGTACAGTTGGGTCATTACATTTTGCGAAAGCATTATGTGATCTGGGGGCAAGCATAAATCTCATGCCCCTCTCAATTTACAAGAAGTTGGGTTTGGGGGATCCAAAACCCACTGCGATGCGGCTACTGATGGCTGATCGGACAGTGAAACGGCCTATAGGGATACTCCATGATGTGCTAGTAAAAGTGGGGTCATTCATCTTTCCGGCTGATTTTGTTATTCTTGATTGCGAGGTCGATTTTGAAGTGTCTATTATTCTTGGGAGGCCATTTCTTGATACAGGTAGAGCATTAGTTGATATGAAGAAGGGAAAGATGACATTTCGGTTGAATAATGAAGAAGCGACCTTCAACATTTGTAGGACCATGAGGCAGAGTGGTGAGCTCCAATCGGTAGCTGCCATATCCCACGAAGAAAAGATGAAGAAGGTGACTGAACAGAAAAATGCAAAACAAGAGTTTATGGTTGGGGATTTGGTGCTTGTAGACAGTTCTGGGTCTCCTCGTCTTCCGGGCAAGCTCAAGTCCAAATGGACTGGCCCTTACTTGATTACCCAAGTATTCCCTCATGGAGCAGTTGAGTTAAAAGCCAAGGAGGGAGTGTGGTTTAAGGTGAATAGAGATCGAATAAAACTCTATTTTGGGCATAAAGCATCGGGGAATAAAGTAATAGAGGCAAACCATCTTGATGAAGGCTGAGTAATCAAGTGTCCCCAGTCGTGCCGCGACATTAAATAAGGCGCTTGTTGGGAGGCAACCCAATTCTTGTCGTTTTTTTTTAGTAAGGATAGCATTTTTCTACTAATGGGTTTTTAAATTCGCAGGCACATCACCAGGAAATTCTGCAGAAAACTACTCCGCAGCAGCCACTGACGGATATATCGACGGACCGTTGCGCATGCGACGGACCGTCGTATGCATCCGTCGTCCAGGTACGTTTTTCTGCTATTTTGAAATTAGGGCACACACGACGGAACCTACGACGGGTCGTCACAACTGCGACGGACCGTCGTCGGGGAACCGTCGCGTGATTAATGAATTCTACCCGACCCGACCCGGCTGGACCCTTTTCCAAAATCTGACCGTTTAAACACCCCAACCCCTCATTTTCACCCCATTCATTCATTATTCCTCTCATCTCCCCTCTCTTTTCAACTTCCACATTTCCCCCCCACTGATAATTGCCCCCAAAATTCTCCAAAGCCCTAAAATTATCATCAACTAGTCGGAGCTGCTGCTGTAGGTGTCTACCTTGCCAACTGAGTCATTGTCCATTTGCTTTTTCTCCATTTCTAAGTTATGTGTCTCTAAATTTATTCTCATTTATCTTGCATTTTCGTTTATTAGTTAGTATTCGCTTAGTTCTTAGTCGTATATTGTTTCCTTTATACGATTCTGCCTGACCTAGGTTACAAATGTTCGAAATTACCATGTTTAGCACCCTAGACATAGGTGCTTTTGCATTGCTAGTTTCCTAGGTAGTTGGGTTAGACACATGTAGGTCCAAAACACTACAAGGTTGATGTGGGTTCATCGGGGTTGCTTAGGGTACCTTTAGTTCTGTCACTGTCATTCAGAACGAGACCCCGATGACGGACCGTCGTAGGGTCCGTTGCACAAGCCCTAGCACCCCTGTCCTACCGGACACATGTGACGGATCGTCGTCCTCGCGATGGTCCGTCCTGCACAACCGTCATGCTAGACAGAGACCCTGTTTCTTAGGGTCTCTCATTTTTTCCCAAGTGTTCCCCAACGGACACATGTGACGGGCCGTTGTCTTCACAACGGTCCGTCCTGCACAACCGTTCTGGTTGTCAGAGACCCTGTTTCTAAGGGTCTCTCATTTTTTTCCAAGTATCCTTCAACGGACACATGTGACGGACCGTTGTGCCCACGACGGTCCGTCCTGCATGACCGTCATAACGGTCAGAGACCCCTCTCCTAACGGTCTCCATATTTTTTCCCAAGTGTCCTACGACGGACATCTACAACGGACCGTCGTAACTGTGACGGTCCGTCCTGCACACACCGTCATGCTAGTCAGAGACTCTCCTTCAGGGTTCTCTATTTATACAGTGTCCAAGTACAACACGACGGACCTCACGACGGTCCGTCATAGTCACGACGAGCCGTCACCAGGCCCGTCGTGTGTCACTGTTTCTACAACAATTACGTATTATTTTCACCGTTTTATTTCTTATGGGTTCGCTTGTCTTGTTTGCCACTACTCGTACTAATAGTGATCCTTTACAGGTACTATCTACTATGGCACCCAAGCAAGACCGAACCTACGCACGCGGCGATCAAAGTCTGTTGCCCCGTCTGCACGCTTGATCATCGGCTCTGATGATGAGCGGGACCCTGAGTATGTGCCCCCAGGCACTTCCACACCTTCCCGTGCTGCACGTACTCCCAGAGCCACACCCAAGACGGTGGCGTGTGGCGTAGTCACTGCCTCCCAGTCTGATGAGGAGCGCACACTGACCGGCACACCCTCTGGGTC
>NC_028639.1:15319879-15381841 GCF_001406875.1 Solanum pennellii
AGGCCCCACTGGAGCAGGTTCGAGTCCGGGGCGTGCAGGTTGACATTTCCCAGCCAGCCATCCGCCGATTTCTATACGGCGAGAGTGCAGATGCTACTCGGACCCCCATCACTTCCAAGTTTGACTACCGCTGGCAGATAGTAAAGGATGGACAGTTCTTGCGCGAGCCAGCACTGAGAGAGACCACCAAGAGGTGGATGGCCCTGCACCTGTCAGTAGATGGAGAGGGTGCCGATTGAGTCACTGAGCCGAAGGGGGCCATCAAGAAGGCTAACCTCACGTTCATAGCAAAGTTCTTGTGGCTGCTCGTCCGTCACTGCCTTTCCCCCACAGCTGGTGATTACATCGTTACCTGGGATCGAGCAGTGTTGATGGCGGCGATGATAGCCGGATTCGAGGTGGACTTCGCATGGATTCTCCAGGCAGTCATGCACGAGAGAGCATTCAAGGTCACTACTACCTACCCCTTCCCGTGTATAATCTTTGCCCTTTGCAGGTCCGCAGGTGTGCCCATATGGCACATAGATCAGCTGAAGACCCCGCAGGGCACCGTTGACGTCGGCCTCATCAGAGACGAGGACAATAAGTTGGCTCCACCCAGAGGGCCCCGTCCAGAGCTGCCGCCACTTGCTGATGATCTTGCAGATACGGTAGCCCAGGCCTGCACAGCTACACAGGCGTCCACTGACACTACCCCGGTCGAGTCTATCCCGGGTAGTAGCACAGCCCCGAGCTCCTCTCGCACAGCCCCTCTACCGGTACTGGTCCCTCTTGCTAGGGTCCAAAAATTAGAGGCACAAATGGCCACTCTTCTGCATCATATCAAGCCGTGGATGCAGAAGTCGATTACCGAGTCTGAAACGCGTCTAGAGAGGAAGATACAGCAGTTTACAGAGCGGAATATTGCTGAGGTCAACCAGCGTCTGGACGCCTTTGAGTTGAGAGTGTTAGCCCGACCAGCCCCTCCGGTGGATGTGTCGACTCTTCAGTCTGCAGTCGATAGTCTTCGTGCAGACATCAACACGATCCTAGAGGCGAGGGTGCCGGAGTCTGAGGCCCCTTCAGTCGAGCCTGCTGAGGACACCGTGCTAGCGGCCCTGTTTTCTACTTCAGAAATTCCACCACCTCCCCCTCGAGAGACAACCAAGAGGGGTAGGGGTCGAGCAGAGGATGAGGCGCGAGCAAGGAAGAAGGAGCGCCGAGAGATGGAGGCTGCGAGGAGAGCCTCACTTGCTGAGGAGGAGGCGCACCAGATCAGAGCATCACAGTTAGCGGCTGGGGCGTCTAGTTCCCGCACTGTAAAGAAAGCAGGAGGCATTACTGATGGTGCGGTGGTTGCTGAGGACACCACTGAGGGTGTCCAGATTGCAGAGGACGTGGGTTCCGGGGAACCAGACCCACCATCTTGCTAATCGACGGCGCTTTGCGCCACAGGTTTGCTTCACCTACCACTCTAGTATTTACATTTTTATGCATTGGGGACAATTGCATGCTTTTTTGTTGGGGGTGGGGTAAATGAATAGTGAGTTTTAGGGTGAAGTCTGAGTAGCCCAATTCACTATCCTCTTTTGCGGTTTTCTTGCCTGTGTTCTTTTTCCCCAAAAGACTGATTACTTTTTCTATTGAACCGGCATGTTTATATCTTTTGTACATAGTTTAAATCTGGAGCATGATGGCTAAAATGATATCCTGATAAACTTGAAAATAATGCATGACTAGACATAGTAACTGATAATTGTGTGGCTCTAAGCATGAAATAGAGTTAGACCATTGTATTACACTAAGTCTTAAATTCGAACTAGGTGTCTGACAGTCTGGTATAGTGATAAGATGTCAAGTGAGTGTGAGGAGAATTTGAATAGTCCACTATTCGTACTGAGCTAGAACTTGCCTGGTTAGTCCTGCTGAAAGTAAGCTGTAATAGACAATTAGGAAAGGATCATAGGCCCTTATTCAACAAAGCCCATTTCTAGCCTAAATGAAAGAACCAAATGAAATTTATCCTTCTTTGATCCAAATAATCTGAGCTTAAATTAGAACTTTCTTTTTCACCTCAACTGATCTTTTCTGGGAACAATGTGTTGGCCCTGGTCCATCCTTGGACATGTGCACCTCAGCTTATGCCAAAAAGATAAGTTGAGGGTGGCTAATGCAGTAAACAACCTTCGTTATGGCCCTGACCCAACTTTGGGTATTGTGTACCTTGACTCATGGCAAAGCCATGAGTTGAGGGTGGCTATTATGAGGAATGCTCTGGAAAGTGGGGTTGAAAGAACAAAAGACAGAGAAAGAACAAAAGTAAAGTTACTCAAAATTAGTTGAAACAAAAGTAAAGAAAAAGAAAAATATAAAAGAAATACAAGCAAGAAAAGAAGAGAGTCACTTACGCAAATGAAGAAAGAAAAGAAAATAGAAAAGTGAAAGAATATGAGAAACTGGGCGAGACAAAATGATAGAAAAGGGAAGGTTTAGCTGATATGTCAAGGAGGGAGAAAAGTCACTAAAGTATACCTAAATATTCCCTACCTGACCCTGAGCCTATGCTACAAGCTAAAAAAGTCCTATCGTGATCCTAAGGGTTGTATAGCGAACTTAAGGCAGTGAAAATAAGGGCAAGCTTATGGCAATAGGTATGAATGAGTGTGACTTTGTTCTGAGAGCGAGTGTTGAAAAGTAATCCTTATACTCAAACTGAAATCATTGTGTGAAAAATGAGGATTTTGTTCTAAAGTGAGGACATTAGTTGCAATACCAGAATTGTTAGCACCTCGGTGAGAAATTGAAGAGGATAGGTGTTAATGCATGGTGAGTCTGTGTCATGTTCTGATCCCAAAAAAAATCAAGCCTAATAGTGATAACATGCATAGATTTGATGAGATTAATCGGGATTGATAGCCAAATGATTGCAAAGGATAAAACATGGATACTATTGTACAAGGATTGTGTAGTGAGTCATAGTGCGTCGCTTGAGGACAAACAACGAATTTAAGTTGAGGGTGTTGATATACCGTGGTTTCACGGTATAATTAATACTTTTTCCTTAAGTTTAGTGTGTCGGAAAGCCTTTTTGTGCTAATTTTGATATAAGTTTCTCTTTGTTTTGCAGGAAATCTTTCCAACGCTGAATGCGGAGATTTTGAGCGAAAAAATGAAGAAGAGACCACCTACGGAGCTTATGACGGTCCGTCGTGCCTGTGACGGTCCGTAGGTGGCAGCGTAGTGTAGCTGCTGAAGGAAGATGGGGAAGTCTGACCAAGTGTGGGATTACGAAGCTTGAGACGGTCCATCATGGCTATGACGTTCCGTCCTGCAGGTTCGTCGTGAAGTTCAGAGAAGTGATCCCAGTACCCAAATTCCGAGAGTTGAAGTATTTTGGATCGACGACCCTCGACGGACCGTTGTGCCTATGACGGTCCGTCATACTTGCCGTCGAGGGGAATGAAGAAAGCAGCAGAAGAAATTGCACATGTATGAGATGACTGAGTCCACGACGGTCCGTTGTGACCACGACGGTCCGTCGCGTGGTCCGTCGACCCAGTCGCGTTTTGGCAGATTTCCAGCAATTAGAATTCTTGTTCAATTAGGTTTTTGTTTTTTTTTATAAATAGTTCAAAAAACCTCTTTTTTGAGGTTAGAAACCTGATAGTTAGACTCTTAGATTGCTAAAACTCCGTATTGGTAAACATTGTATTGTGAGATTCTTGATAATCATTAGACTTTTCGTGAGATTATTGATTACTTTGAGAATTCTTGCAATTGATTTTTGGTGATTAATCAAGCAACCTTTTGGATTTTATTCGTTCTCATTGAAGTAAGTACATGAATTCTTATTTAATATATTTGAATATTGTGTTTATGGCTATGAGTAACTAAACACCATAACTAGGGTTGTGGGAACCATAGGCAAATAATGAGATAAATCCTAGTTAAAATAACAATTCTAGAATAGTGTCTTGACAATATTAATAATTCTTTCGCTTAGAAGTCTTTTTAACGGATGATCAACGTTAGAACTCGCCTTAATGCTACTTGCCTGACCAAGGAGGTAGATAATATGAAAATAATTAATAACATAGATTTAGTGTATACTATCTAATAGGCTAGTATTGATTGGTACGAGGTAATAACTTAGTCAAATATCGAATACGATGCTTAATATGAGGTAAAGATAAGGGTTAGGAAAGCAACACACGTAGCCGGACCAAGGTGCGGAGTGAGATTTTCTAGATGCCGGACCAAGGATTTTGAAATACATAACTTATCACTTTGCATGCAAGATACTAGGAAAGAATTATTATAGTTGGAATTATCAAGTTATGAACCTTTGGGGAACACGTAAACCCTAGTTACTTTCATTAATTGATTAAAATCCAACTTTCAAAACTGTTAAGTGTCTCTGTCAATTTCGTTAGTTATTTTTACTCATTAGGAAATACAAACCCCCCTTTTTATGTTTTTACTTTCTAAGAAAGTCATCAACCGAACAATAGTAATAAAAGGTTGAAGTTAAGTCTAGACTATTTTCCTCATAGGAAAACGATCCCAACCTCACTAGTTGGGTTATTTACTTGACACGACCGCTTTACTTCTTATTTGAGAAGTAAATTTGAGCGTATCAGTTACGATTAAGGTTAGTGTTATGGATAGGGTTAGGGTAAGGGTTTATTGTTTTATTTCATGTTTTAGGTTTTGGGCTTTAGGATTTTTGATTTAACATCTATGCTTTATTATTTAATGTTTGGACGTTGGTATTTTGGGCTTGGGGTTTCAAGGTAATGGTTTAGGGTTATGGTTAGGATAAGGGTTAGTGTTTCAGTTGTTTAAGGTTTTAAGGTTTGCAATTTAGGATTTGAGGCTTAAAATCTATGGCTTAGTGTTTAATATTTGGCTTTTCGTATTTTGGACTTAGGGTTTTTTTATTAGACTTAGGAATTAGGATAAGGGTGTAGGTATTTTTAGGTTTTATGGAGCAGGTTTTAGCATTTGAGGATTAAAATTTCTGGTTTTGTATTTAATGTTTGGATTTTGGTATGTTTTACTTAGATTTTAGGTTTATGTTTTATGGTTAGTGTTAGGGTTAAGGTTAGGGTTAGGGTTTTGGTTTTTCTTTTAGGTTTTTGGGTTTGGGTTTAGAATTTAATATTTAATATCAATTGGTTAGTGTTTAATTTTTGGATTTTTGTATTTTGGGTTTGGGGTAACGGGTTAATAATTTGGGGTTACTTTAGGATTAGGATTTGGGTTATGGTTATGGTTAGAGTTTAGGTTTTTATAGTTTTTAGGGTTTGTGGTTTTGGATTTGAGTTTTAAAATCTATGTTTTAGTGTTTAATATTTGGTATTTTGTATTTTGGACTAAGAATTCTTTTTTTGTTTTGTACTTTTTCTATTTTACTTATGATTTAGGATTTAGTGTTAGGATTAGGTTTAGGGTGCAGGGTTTTTTTTTTAGGTATAATGCTTCAGGGTTGAACATTTGATGTATAATATCTACGGTTTAGTATTTAATGTTTAGGCTTTGGTATTTCGGGCTTAGGGTTTTGGGTTGATGGTTTTTTGTTAGGGTAAGGATTAAGGATAGGATTAGGGTTAGGGTTAGGATTTTGGGTTTAGGATTTACGATTTAAGGTTTAGTGTTTGATGTTTGGGTTTTGGTATTTTGGGCTTGGGGTTTAGGGTTTATTAGGGTTAGGGTTAGGGTTTAGGTTATTTTTTAGGTTTAGGGTTTGAGGTTAATGATTTGAGTTGTAATATCTATGGTTTAGTGTGTAATGTTTGGGTTTTGGTACTTAGGGCTTGGGATTCCGTGTTACTGGTTTAGGGTTAGAGTTAAGGTTAAGGTTAGGGTTAGGGTTTAGAATTTTTTAGGTTTTAGGATTTGTTGTTTAGGATTTGAGGTTTATATCTACGGTTTAATGTTTAATATTTAGATTTTCATATTTTGAACTTCGTATTTTTTGGACTTCTTTTTTTTTTTGGACTTTGGTTTTAGGTTTAGGGTTTAGTGTAAGGTTTCGGGTTAGGGTGTAGATTTATTTTAGGTTTTATGGATCAAGATTTAGCATTTGAGGTTTAGAATATATGGTTTAATGTTTAATGTTCGGGTTTTGGTATTTTTAAATTAGGGTTTCGGGTATATCGTTTAAGGTTAGGGTTACTGTTAAGGTTAGGGTTAGGATTTTGGGTTTTTTTAGGTTTTTTGGTTTAGGGTTTAGGATTTGAATTTTAATATCAATGGTTTAGTGTTTAATGTTTGGATTTTGCTATTTTAGGCATATTTTTTAGGGTTATTGTAGGTCATGGTTAGGGTTAGGGTTAAGATTGTTTTTTAGGTTTTAGGGTTTGGGGTTAAGGATTTGAATTGTAATATCTAATATGGTTAGGGTTAGGGTTTGTGTTATGATATGGTTAGGGTTAGGGTTTAGGTACATTTTAGGTTTAAGGTTTTGGATATAGGATTTTTTGTTTAGAATCAATGATATATTTTTTATTGTTTGGGTTTTGGTATTTTGGGCTTGGCATTTCGGGTTAATGGTTTAGTGTTAGGGTTAAGGTTACGCTTAGGGTTAGTATTAGGGTTTACTTTTTTAAGGTTTTAGGGTTTTTTGTTTAGGATTTGAAGTTAAAAATCTATGGTTTAGTGTTTAATATTTGGGTTTTCGTATTTTGGGCTTGGGTTTTTTTTAAACTTAGGGTTTACTGTTAGGGTGTAGTTTTTTTTTAGGTTTTATGGTTCAGGGTTTAGAATTTGAGGTTTAAAGTCTATGGTTTAGTATGTAACGTTTGGGTTTTGGTATTTTGGCTTTTTTTTAGTTTAATTACCCTTGGAGGGGTAGGGGATTAGCCACACCCCCAGGCCTTAACATTAATAACAAAAACAGTATATAAGGACGGGGACATAAACCTAACATCCGACCTATGATGGTTTAGAGTAAACTTTCCAAAAAAGGACGTCGACTCATCCCCTTACAAAAAAAGATTAAACCAAAATACTAAGTACCTAGAAGAGAGGACTCCTCTCCGAACATATTATCTTTGAATCATAAACAAGGGAGACTCTCTCTTTACATTTTCAAAATTAAAAATCAATCCTATACTCTTCAAAGAGGCTATAATTTTGAATTATAGCTAAGTTGAAAAGGTATACAATGATCACGGAGTTTCACGGCATTTCCAGTAAATCAAGTTGATAGTAGGCCTTTGCTTCCTAGTTAATTGTTGGCTGCTGAAATATACTTGAGGAGTGGTTGTTTTGTGGGTATGTTTGGACAATGCATCAACCACCCAGTTTGCTTCCCTGAATATATGAGTGCATTTGAATTCCTGAATTTGAGATATGAGGCCTCTCAGTCTGTCCAATTGATTTCATATACTCCATTGAGGTGTAGCTTTTATTAGCATCCACTTGACAATTTGTATGGAATCCATTTCCAAAATAAGCTTCATGTAGCCTAGTTCCAGTGCCCAAGACATGCCAACGATGGCTTCTCCTATTTCTTCCTGATTGTTTGTGCCACTTCCAGAGGTGAGGTAAATGCTAGGATAAGATTGCCTTCATGATCTCTCAGAATGCCTCTGCCCCTATCATGCCTAGATTATTTAATGTACTTCCATCTGTATTAACTTTGATCCATTGATCAGGTGGTCTTTTCCAGGCTATCTTCTGCACTTTTGTAACATGAATACATCTTTCAGCCAGTTGAATGATTCCACACCAAGTAAGGGGCCAGTTAACCTGAGTAAAAATAGAGGTCATAAGTTTATAGTTATGCCTATAAATTTCATACCTTAATCTAGTTCCAGTATAGGTTTTGGCTCCATATTTACATGCACATCTATGTTTTCATAAATTCTAAGAGATGAGTAAGGGGAAGACTGGAGGATGAGTTTATGAGCTTTATTGTTGTATTTCATTGACCACCATTGAGATCTAAGCTGCTTAAGTGAGTTGTGGTCAACTTTCACCCCTGCTCTATTTACAAAACTTCACCAGACTTCCCTAGCAAATTCACCATTGTTGAAGATATGGTTGATGGTATCTGATCATGCCCTACTCCTGCATAAAAAATAGTTAGAAGGTTCTAATCCAAAATTAATAAACTTCTCATTCGTTGGTAACTTCCCGTTTAAAGCTTTCCAAAGGAGGAATGACACTTTAAATGGTATGTACATGTTCCAAATGAGATCCCTGAATTGATCTTTAGATCATTTTTCCCTGATTTCATTCCAAGATGAAGAGCAAGTGAAGATGCCATTGGAATTTTCTCTCCACTGTGGTTACTAGCCTCCTGACTCAACATTTTATAGTTCCACTAGCCTGCTACCCCAAAATCAACTACCTTCTTGTTCAAACCTGTGACTGTCGTTAGACAACTGAGCAAGATGTCCTTCCCCAGTCAAGTTATCCCACCAAAAGGAGTAATTCCCAGAGTTTAGCTTCCATTGAATGTGTTGCTCAACATTACACATGTAGTGAATCATGTGTTTCCAGTTCAATAAATCCCCAAAATCCCATTTTTTGTATATGAGATTTGATCTTTGGCAGAATGTGGCTTTGATGAAATCACCCCACAATGTGTTCTTAGCTCTAAAGTTCCACCATTGTTTATATTGGAAGGCTAAGCAGGCTAAGCACACATCTTTCAAATTTTTAATTCCCACCCCTCCTTCATCAATAGGGTAGTTGAGGTTCTTCCAGGAAGCCCAGTGGTATGTATTTTTTTCACTTTTCCATCCCTAGAAGAAGTCTGCCATCAGCATTTGTATTTGCTTAAGTACAATAGCAGGGTAATTAATAGGTGAAATTTAATGAATGGGTAAGGCTTGAAGAAAAAGCTTAATAAACAAAGATCTGCTACCATAGTTTAATTGCTTGGTTTGCCATCCTGTAACTTTGCAAATAACCTTAGAAACAAGATCAGAGAAGTAATAAATCCTGGTCCTACCCACAAAGTGTGGACATCCCAGATAAGTGATTGTACCCTACTTTTGGTTTAACCCAGTGATCCTTTTAATTCTTTCTTTTATGCTGTCAAAAACATTTTGATGTACCATGAAGTGACATTTATCACAATTTATCAACTGGCCAGATGTATCCTCATATAAGTTCTGAGAGTCTTCTTGATGAGTAGAGAGACTTAGCCCTTCCTGAAGTAAACAGGATAGTGTATTCACCAAAACTCAAGTGGTTCAGTTGGGGGCCCCTTCTTTCCATTAAAAACCCATGGTAGTCTTGATGATTGTGTAATCCGTTTAAGGATCTAGAAAGCATCTCTGCACCTAAAATAAATAGGGTAGGGGACAGGGGGTGTTCTTGCTTGAGGCATCTTTAAGAGTGGAAAAAACCAAATCTTTTTCCATTAATTATGATAGAGTACCAATTATTAGCCATAGTTCTCTACACCATATCAATGAAAGTTTCAAAGCCCACCTTCCTAATGACAAGATATATGTAAGCCGAAGAAACTGTGTCATTGGTCTTAGCCATGAAAGCTTAATAATGACATCGCTACCTATGTTTGGCTTTTTAATATGATGGATGATTTCCTGTGCTAGCATGATATTTTCAGTTATACTTCTACCCTTCACAAAACCAGTCTGATTTGAGAGAGATCAAATTAGGTAAAATATGACTCAATCTTGTACTCAACAATTTAGAGATGATTTTACTAATGAAATTGCTCAGGCTAATAGGCCTGAACTCCTTCAGCTTTTTCGGATATTCACCTTGGGTAGAAGTACTGTACAAGAATGAGAAAAGTACTTGGGCATCTCTTGGCAACTAAAAAAGCAAAAACCACTCCCATCAAGTCTATATGATAATGTGCCAACATCTTTGGAAAAAGTACCCATTTATGCCATCAGGCCCTACTGCAGAGTTAGGGTTCATAGAGAAGACTACTTCTTGTAATTCAGTCATAGTTGGTTGAGAAATAATTCTTTCATTTTGCTCCTAATTTACCATTCTAAAGATACACTCAAGGTTTGATTCATATATACTTTTGCTCTCCCCTATAAATAGCTCTTGAAAGTACTCACAGGCTGCCCTACCTATGTTCTCATCTCCTTAAATCCATTCCCTTTTATGCTGAATTCTGTGAATGAATAGCCTTATCCTTCTACCCCTTATCCAGGAATGGAAGAATTTAGAATTTGTATCACCCTCCTTGAACCATTACATCTGAGATTTCTATTTCATGATTGCATCCTCCAACTTGAGATATCTGATATATTTTGCATTAATTTCATGTAGACTCTCTTTGTTGGTAACACTATTTTTCTAAATCAAATTTTTCTCAACATCTTTAACTTTTCCTTCAAACTCTCTAACTTTCATGAAAATGTCACCAAATTCTTATTTGGACAGATTACTTAGAGTGTTAGAGAGCCTTTTCATCTTTTGGTGAAATTTCCACATACTATTTCCATTCACCTACCTTTCCCAACAAGCTTTCACAGTTCCTAAGAAGTTAGGGCTATCCACCCTACAATTAAGGAATTTGAAATACTTTTTATGGCTCCCCTCATTGTTAATCATCTCCAATAGCAATGGACCAGTAGAAGGAATATGGGTCATAGTAGTTTGAGGAATATTTTCTAGCCAGTTATCATTTATCAACCCTCTGTCAAGCCTTTTCTAGACTCTTTGATTGATGCCTCTATTATTAGACAAAGTGTATTTTTGGCCACTAAAACCTATGTCCATCAAACCACAGTCTTCTATAATGGCAATGAAATCTAGAATTATTATGATATTATAATGAATTCCCCCTAATTTTTCCTCAGTGGAAGTTATAACATTACTATCCCCCACTGAGCACCAAGGTTTGTCCTCAATATCTGCTTGTTGGAGCATTTTAACCCATACAGGTCTTCTTAGGTACTCTTTACATTTGGCATAGACAAAAGTCATGGTGAATTGTTTTTGAAGCTCATTGTCGCTGAAATCACAGGTAATTTGCTGGTCATCCGGATCTTTCACCACATAGTAAACATCCCCATTCAAAAAAAGCCATATTTTACCATTGCAGTTTGCTATTGCATTGTCCATGGCTAAGTGATACATTTTCTTGACTATATCGATTCTTTCCATGACTCCCTGAGTGTTGATTACCCTCACATTCCAAATGATTGTACTAATCATTGGGAAACTCTACAAGAGAAAAGCCTAGTATTTGGTCTGCCAGCAGCGACAGTTTTAATGTCCTGATTTTTGAAATGGAATTTCTCATGTTTCAATCTTCTTGGAGATAAACCTTGTGTTTGAGTCACCTGTTGAATTTCCTCCTCCAAATCTTGATCATTTTGAGGACTAAACGCTCTAATCTATGCATCACTAGTCTCATCATCATCATCAAGTTCCTGCCCATATTGATCATTTCTTTCAACTTCATCTTCTGAATTGATCACCTCATATTCATCAATTAGAGGGGGACTATTGACTTGGTATTTGCCACATTTTTTATGAAGTAGTGCTCTGGGAGGAGGTCTTAATATTTTAGTCTGATCAAAATTGTTGATCTGACCCTGCTGATTGTCCTCAACCTCCACCTCCTTACCTGAATTCACACTCCTTTCCTGTTGGTCTTCCTGATCTTTCTCTTGTTGTTTATTGAGTCTTCTCTTAGCAGCATCTCTATTCTGTTTGCTAGGCTTGTTTTTTCTCCTTGGAGTATTTTCTACTATACCTTTAGTAGTATTATTGTCCAACTCCTTCTCTCTGTTGTTCCTATTTTGGAACTTTATGTTTTCAGTGTCCCTACTTTGTATTCCCTTATGCTTTTCCTTGTTGCTTGTAGGCCTGTTGTTCCTTTCATTTTTGTGTGTTCTCCTTTTGTTGCTTTTTCCTACTATTATGGTCTCTACAGTCAGAGTTTTGGTAAGTGTATTCCTCCTCAAGCCCATCATGAGGTATGTTTCCCCCTTTGGTTACCCCTTCCTGCATGCTAGAAGTGTTAACTGACATCCCCCTTCCATAACTCCAACCGCTACAACCAACCTACTATCAGAGATGTTCAATTCACTAGTTATAGGGTTCTCAACTATGATACCTGAATTGTTATTTATGCCTTCCTTTTGCTGCTGCAGTTGTTGCTGATCTACTCTGCTTCTCATTTGTTCCTTGTTTTGATTTCCTTGGCTTGTGTTTCTTTCCTGATTTTTCTCCTGCTCTGGGATTCTGAATTTATATTATTGCCTTCCTTTTGCCTTGGTATGCCTTGCTTACTTACAGTGTTTTCTTTTATTTTTTTGTTTGTTGCTTTGACCACCCTTTGATCTTAGCTTCCTCTGTCCTCTTCTTGTGCATTGTGATCTTCCTACAATTCCATATTAGTAAAATATAATTGTTGAGAATTAGTAGTTCTATCGCTTGTTGGATATCTTTTGAAGCCTAGTTTTAAGAAATAGGTTTCCACATAGTCTTTGAAGTTGCATGCTCATGTTATCTTGTATTTTTCCTTTTTTGAGTTCGCCATTCCTCCTCTTTTTGCTTTTCTGTTTGCCTCTGCCTGTTATTGTCCTTACATTGCTTGTTGTTGTTTTTGTTCTCTTTTCTCCTTACATTTGCTTTGTCTATCTTCCTGTTCTTTTTCTTTGTTGGAATCTTTGTTTTTGTTTTTCTTCTCACCTCTTTTTCCTTTCTCTGTCTATACTCCTCATCCCTCATTTTGGTGTTACATTCATCAATATCATGTCCCTGATGTCGGCAGTATTCACCGTTTGGGGTAACATTCTCAAATTCCACAGGCTTCCAGATTCAATTGGTGTCATCCGCGGGATCTTGTCCTTTCAAAACATGTCTAGTTCTAGGCATAGTCAAGTCTACTTGCATCTTTACTATGCCCATTGTAGCCCTAGACATTTTAATAGAAGCAATGTCTAGATATAAAACCTTGCCAACTAATTCCAACAAGGTAGTAAGAAAAGGTTTTTTGTAGCAATGCCATGGTAACCTAGGTAGCATAGGCACAATGGGGGTTTTCCTCCTCAGGTGTAAAAAATGGTTTCCATGGGTGTATCCTCATCAATTTTTCTTCAATATCATCCTTTGCTGAGTCAAGAGTGTTATAATCTAACTCATTTTGTAAATGAATGAACACATGCTTTGCATTGTACAGTGCTATGTTGACCCCTCCCCCCACTTAATTGAATTTGTTGTATAAAACTCTTTCTGATAAGCCCCACCTTAGGTATGCTAGTACTAAATTTCCCAACTAATTTAAACTTGCAATCCACAATCAATGTATGCATGTAATCATACATATCAAAGATGTAGCAGGCTGTCCCTGCTTGGTAGTTTTTTTCGCATTGGTTCTAAGCACAACAGTTGGGGCTTGAGCACCATTTATGTGTCTCAATCTTGCTTCCAAACTCTGGATCACAGTATAAGGGGCAGGTTCCTAAACTTTATCGTGTTTTGCAACAAGAATGTTCTTATTATTGTTGGAAGAGTTTGTATTGAGGTTAGGAACGTTTTGTTTAGCATTTTGAACATTAGGACCTCTTCTCTCAAAGTTGCTAGAAATCTTTGGAAATTCTCTATGATAGATATTTTGCCTACTGTTATCCTGCTAATTCAGTTTCTTGTTCCTTTCCTCAATGATCTTTTTTAGCTCCCATTGTTTCTTATCACTTTTAACCATTTGCCACTTACCTTGACTACTAGTTCTACCCCCCAAGATCACATTGGTATTGTCCTTCTCATAGTAATCACTTTCCTAGTGGTACTTATTTTGGATATTTACCTCCCCCTTCTCCTGTACACTATTCCTACCACCAAGTTTTCCCATGAAATTTTCATGCTCATGGCCATTGTTAACATTATTACTATCATAATTGACATTATAGTTGTAGTTAGTATGATTAACTGCTTGATTTGCCTCCCCTGCTTGCTCCTTGAAGGTTTGTAGATGGCCATGTCCTTGAGCATCTGCAGGTTTAGGATTGAATGCAAATGAGGAGTTTGCGGAACTCTGCACTTCAATAGTATCCTGTTCACGAACTAAGGCATTGTTATGTGGATTCTTAGAGTCTAAGCTTCCTTCCACAGATTCCTTTCTTAGGGTTTCTTCATCAATGTTCTTTTCCTTTTTCACATGTTCACGATTATCCTGCTGGTTACCTCCATGAGTTGTACCAGAAAAGGTACTAGTGTTGGTTCTTCCTTGCTCAGTGTTATTCCTCCCATTAACTTTTCCTGTGACAATGTTCTTTCGACTACAATTTTGACCCCTGAGTTCTTCTTACCTACTACTTTAGGTTCCATTTCACTTGATATTGTTGTGAGATGAACATCATTCTCTTGTGAATACACCCCAGTAATACTTTGCTGGGAAGATGATCGATTGTGCTTTTGACCTTCGCGACCATTATTTTCTATATTCCCAGAATCCCCACCTTTTTTTCTTTAAATTAGTTCGTCAGTATTTCTTGAAAATTGATTATGATGTAGTTTTAATTGACTAGAATCATTCCCTTTACTATTGTAGTCTTGATTACACCCATTGATTCTGAGGAAATATTTTTGTTTTTTCCTTCTTCTTCCCTCTGAGAAACTTCACTGTTCATCGTGCCTTGAGATTTCGATTTCACAGAGTTATTCCATGAAATAGAAAGGGACTCAACTAAGGTAAGGTTACTTTGCTCCAAGCTCCCCTTATGGCGTGGTCCGGCGGTCTGAGATTTGCCACCGGCTGCTCACACACCATGTTTGGTTGTTTCAAACTAGCCATTAGACGTGCTTGTTGATTGCAATGTTAGGTAGTGTTTGTTCTAGTGAGTTAAGTTAGAGAGAGATCTAATTTGTGTTTTTTGGTATTTTGGCATAGGGTTTCGGGTTTATGGTTAGGATTAGGGTTAAGGTTAGGGTTAGGGTTTTGGATTTTTTTTTGGTTTTTGAGTTTAGGGTTTAGGATTTGAAGTTTAATATCAATGGTTTAGTGTTTAATGTTTGGGTTTTGGAATTTTGGGCTTGGAGTTTAGGGTTTATGTTAGGGTTATAGTTAAGGTTAATGTTACGGTTAGGGTTAGCATTTAGATTGTTTTTTAATCTTAGGGTTTGAGGTTAAGGATTTGAGGTGTAATATCTATAGTTTATTGTTTAATATTAGGGTTTTGGTATTTTAGGCTTTCGGTTTAGGGTTCAGGGTTAGGGTTAAGGATAGAGTTACGGTTATGGTTCATGATAGGGATATGGTTAGGGTTATGGTTTAGTTTTTTTTTTAAAGATTTTAGGTTTTGGAGTTAAGGATTTTTTGCTCAAGATCTAATGTTTATTATTTAATGTTTGGGTGTTTGTATTTTGTTCTTGGGGTTTCGGGTTGATTATTTAGGGTTAGGGTGAATGTTAGGCTTAGGGTTAGAGCTAGGGTTTAGGTTTCTTTTAGGTTTTAGGATTTATGGTTTAGGAATTTAGGTTTAAAATCTATGTTTTAGTGCTTAATGTTTAGGTGTATTTTGGACATACAATTTTTTTGGACTTAGGGTTTAGGGTAAGGGTAAGAATTAGGGTTAGGGTGTAGGCCTTTCTTTAGGTCTTATTGTTCAGGGTTTACTATTTTTTGGTTTAAAATCTATGGATTAGTATGTAATATTTGGGTTTGGTATTTAGGACTTAGGGTTTCGGGTTGATGGTTTGGGATTATGGTTGGGTTAAGTTTAGGGTTAGGGTTTTAGGATTTTTTAGATTTTTGGATTTAGGGTTTAGGATTTGAGGTTTAATATCAAAGGTTTAGTGTTTAGTATTTGGGTTTTTGTATTTTGGGCATGGGGTTTAGGGTTTATGGTAGTGGTAGAGTTAGGGTTAATGTTAAGGTTTGGGTTTGGGTTTGGGTTGTTTGTTAAGTTTTAGGGTTTGACGTTAAGGATTTGAGTTGTATTATATATGATTTAATGTTTAATGTTAGGGTTTTTGTACTTTAGGCTTTGGGTTAAGTGTTTCGTGTTGTTTTTTTATCGAACGACCCTTGTGTTGGGTCAGGGGTTGAGCAACACCCCCATGCCTTATAATTTATTATAATCAAAGAGTTACATGGAGGAGGGCATAAACCATAGCGCCGATCCTATGGTGGGTATATAGTTTATTTACCTACTAAGGTTAATCAACTTAACCTCATACATTGAGTTGTAATCTAAATAAAACTAAGCACCTAGAGAGGACTCCTCTCATAATACAAAGTTTCTAGGAATATATGAATTAGGGAGACTCTCCGTTTACAAGAAAAGTTTTGAAATAAATTAAACCTACTCAACTAACTATATCAATATCCTTGTCATCGAACAGATTTTTCATTCCATTCGTGCCATTTCCACTCCATTATTACCTTGTTGACTTATTATGGTGGCTGTGAAATCCTTTCAGTTTCCTTCTTCTGAATGTTTGCATTCCCATTTTCTCCAATATGTAACATCCTCTAATTGCTCCAACTAGTTGTTCTTTAGTGTACAAGTGTTGTATAATATCCTGCTTGTGACTCCATTTAGCTAATAAATCAGCAGTACCATTTGCTTCCCTATAAAAATGCTTGCATTGAAAATATTTCATTTTGCTGGTTAGTTCTTGAATTTGTTGGATTGTTTGTTGACATATCCATGGTATAAATATTGTATTGGTGATCCATTTACTCCATAATTCCGAATTTACTTCCAACGTAATACTCTTGTATCCATGTTATACACACCAATTGAGTCCGTACAAGGTTGCTTTGATCTCTGCAATATTGTTAGTCCCAAAACCAAAAGGAATAGCAAAAGCATAAATCAATTTATCTTGATGATAACGTAATATTCCTCCTCCTCCTACTTTACCAGAATTGTGTAGTGCACTTCCATCAGTGTTTAATTTAAATATGCCTATTGCTGGCTTTTCCCAACATACCTTGGTTACTTTAAACTGTTGCTGACAGTGATCAGCAAGTTTGATCAAACTGTCCTAGTTAGTCTTCCATGGTATGTTAGAAAAAGCAAATATTATAACCTGCATGATGTCTTTAAAAATAGCATATTGCACTCTTTGTATACTTGATTTTTTTCCCCCATATTTAACAGCACAGCTGTTTTTACAAATTCCAACAAATAAAATTAGGTAAAATTTGAAGAATCAGTTTTGGTACCTCATTATGCACTGGCAGACTTCTCTATTGTAGTAAAAAACTTCTCTGATTTTGTAGTTCCGTGTTCTGCTCCAACTCTTGCTGCATGAGTTTTCCAAATATATCAAGCAAAATTTCCTTTAATTAGTATGTGATTGATATCATCTTTTCCTTTCTTGTGACAGCAATAACACTCAGAATCAGCTTTTCCAAATTTCAGAAGGATTTCATTTGTTTGTAACTTACTCCTCAAAGCTCTCCAAATAAAGAAAGATACTTTGAAAGGAATATTCTTGTGCGAAACAATATTGTTAATAGGATCTTTAGCTTTTTTCTTCCTAATTACTTCCCATGCAGAAGCTACTGTAAACTGTCCCTTTTCCTCGGGCATCAAGTTTGCAGTCTCTAGAATTCCTTCTTATGTTTGATATTGGTGTTAAGTATAATAAGCACCAACAATGGAGGAACCTGCTCCCTGATATCCCTCTCTTTCCACTTACCGAATTCTAAAAAGCCAGATACTTGAACATTGTTTAGACTAGATACATTGTCACAATACTTAGCTAAAGCTCCATCCCCTAATCAGTTATCCAACCAGAAACTACAAGTCCCTGAATGAATATTCAACCTAATATGATTTTCCACTTCTTTTCGATTACGAGTAAGATATATCAAAGCCAATGAATCCCCTGTATCATATTTCTTAGCAACAGGATTAGCTCTTTTGACAGTACTTTGCTTTTAAAAATTTACTCCACAAAGATTGTTTAGTTCTCAACTCCCACCATTGTTTATATTGAAAATATATCAAACATCATCTAAAAGTATTACACCTATGCCTCCTTCAACAGTAGGATATGCCAAAGTTTGCCATGAAGCCCAATGATACTTCTTCCCTTCTTTATCACTACCCCAAAAGAAATCAGCAATGACTCTTTTAATATATTTGTGGGTAGTCTTAGGAGGAGATATAGATGCTAAAGTGTGGATAGGAATTGACTGTAACACATGTTTCACAAGTGTAATTTTACCTCCAAAACTTAAAATCTTTGATTGCCAAACAGATATCCTTTTGATCACCTTATCCACTAAATTAGATTAGTATATGATTCTTTGACCCCCAATGTATAAAGGGCATCCTAAATATATAATAGGGCTATGTTTCATACTAAAACCAGTTTCCTGCTTTGTAGTATCTATAATATCCTTCTTAGTATTTCATGTTACCATAAAGAAACTTTTATCCTTGTTCAATGGTTGATCTTACACCATTTCATACTCAACTATAGTCTTCGTGATAAGTTGTAAGGAACTACTACAAGTGGAGGTAAATATAATTATATCATCCGCAAAACTTAAATGATTATTTTGTGGCCCTCGACCTTCCATGTGAAAACCCCTATACAACTGATTTTGATAAAGCAGATTGAGTTGTCTTGATAACACTTCATCACCTAAAATAAAGAGGCTGGAGATAAAGGATCCCCTTGTTTAAGACCTCTAGTTAAATGAAAAAAACCATGTCTTTTACCATTAATGACTATGGAATACCAATTATTACTCATGATTCTCCATAATCTATCAATGAATAGTTCCACAAATCCCATTTTTCTCAGTACTAAGCATGTATAAGACCATGATACTCTATCATAGGCTTTTACCATATCCAGCTTGATAACCACATTTCCCTTTCTTTTGGAAGTTTGATACCATGAATAATCTCCTGAGCAAACATAATATTTAAGATATACTCCTACCTTTTACAAATCAAGATTGATTATCTGAAATAATAGTAGGTAAAATAGGAGCCAATCTAGTACTCATATTCTTGGAAATAATCTTGTTCGTAAAATTACTAAGACTAATAGGTCGAAAATCCTTAAGCTTGTTAGGAAGATCAAATTTAGGGAGAAGAATTAGACATGGATGAGTCATATATTTAGTCATATCATAGACATTAAAAAAAGAATGTACAGCAGCAAAAAGATCAAAAGAATGTACAGCAGCAAGAAGATCTTCTTTAATGATATCAAAACAGACTTGATAAAATTTGCCCCCAATACCATCTGGACCAGGAGCAGAATGAGGATCCAAATGCATTACTACCCTTCTCAATTCATCCAAAGTAGATATCCTTTCCAACTCTGAGTTTTGCTCAGGAATAATTATATTATGAATACACTGTAAAATATCCTCCCTTACTTTCTCTTTTTTACCAGTGAAAAGATTTTGATAATACTCACAAGCTTCTCTGGCCATATTATCCCACCCTTGAAACCATTCACCAGTGTCAACCATCATTTAATGTATAAACATACTTTTCCTTCTTCCTCTCATTACTGCATGAAAGTATTTTGAATTCGCATCACCTTCTTTTAACCAATGAAGCTGTGTTTTTTGTTGAAGGATTGCATACTCAAGTGCCAAATACCTGATATATTGAGCATTAGCAGCATGCAAATTATCTATATTTCCTTTACTATTATCATTAAGAATAGTTTCTTCAGCACTCCTAACAACCTCTTCATAATGCTTGACTTTTGTAAAAACATCACCATATTCTTTCTTTGACCACGTCCTTAAAGTAGTTATTAATCTCCTCATTTTTGTATGTAAATCCACATAGGATTGCCTACAACCTTTCTTTTCCAACAAATTTCTACAATATGTAAAAAAGAATCATTCTCGGTCCAACAGTTAAGGAACTTAAAATATTTAATCACTGATTCCTTTCTATCACTCATTTCCATCAGTAATGGACAATGATCAGATCCTACTGATGGAAGATGAGTAATATTAGTCTGAGGCATCCTCTCCAGCCACTTATCATTTACCAAACCACTATCAAGCCCCCTCCAAATTCTAGCCCCATCCTTTCTATGATTACACCAAGTATATGGTTTCCCATTATACCCCATATCCACTAATCCACAACATTCTATAATATTAATGAATTCAAAACTTTTATCTATGTTGAAGTCTCTACCACCCAACTTTTCTTGTGTAGATGAGATCACATTAAAATCACGAATTATACACCAAGGATGAACGGTTTCAGATAACTTTAACATGGTGTCCCATAATGGTCTCCTAAAATTATCCTTACATTTAGCATATACATATCTAATAATAAAATTTTCACTATTATCCACATGATTAACTTCACAAGTGATATGCATTTGATCAATTTCCACCACTTTCCAATTCACATCACTCGACCAAAGTAACCATATTTTGTTATTAGAATTACTATGACCATTGTCCATAAGCAGCTGCATTCTATAAGAATCCATTTGAGATTGGTTAGCAAAAGGTTCTAAGATAGCAATCATAGACAAATGATGAATTTTCCTAAGATTTATCAATCTTTCAAGAGCACCAAAGGTGTTAATGCACCTAGTGTTCCAACATATAATTTTTATCATTATAAAACTCTACTCCTAGCTTTATTATTTTGTTTACTAGTACTAGCATTTTTATTTTTCCTCGAAACTTTTCTCCCCCTTGGTGAAAGTCCTTGCTTCCCAGTAACCTCTCTAACCTCCTTTACATTAAAATGTGAAGCATAGGTCCTTGTTGATAATGATGTTCAGTACTCATTTCCTCCCCTGTTTCTATATCCTCCTCTAAAGATTGAGTATCTGCATCATACTCATCTTCAGAATCAGGTGCCCAATATTCATCAAACTAATCATCCTTATCTTTTTGATGAATTCTAGAGTCTTGTCCTGTTTCAGTCTGAGTTTTTTTCTTTTTAATTTTCTTAGTACTGAACTGTTGAGATTTGTTAGTATTGATTTTATCAGGAGGTTCCCTATATTCATTATTAAATTATGTAAAAGACCCATGTTCATCAATTTTCCCTTTTCCTTTGGATAGTGTTTCCTGATTATGTCTAGTTCCCTCCTGACAACTTCCAACCTCACCTCCAATATTTACTCCATAGAAGCAATATTATCAGTATTTAAGGGTGTAGGGAGGAAGATCATTGAGTCAATACCTGATCTATTTACAACATCTTGTTGATAACCATCATCTTCTCTCCTATTTACCTGTTCTTCCATCCTTTGTTTCCTACTGATTCCTTTAATATAGGCATGTCCTTTATTTTGCTATTGTTTGTCTGTTAACATTTGCAATGTTCCGCTCCCTTTGTTCATGTGATTGCTCTGTCTGTTCTCCCTTTTCTTCTCCAATATTTGTAACTTCCGGCACATCTAAATCAATATATGTATTTTTTGTAGGAATACAAACTATAGATGTTTGTGCCTGCTATTGCTGAACTACAACCTTGTCTGCATTGAAGTTTACTTGTTGATTTTTATTTATCCTTCTCTGAGTTTACCATTCATCTTGCTCCATATGTTGTTGGTTTGTTTGACTTTAATACTTTTGTAAAATAAAAATCCACCTTCCTTCTGCCTGTTTCCATGTTCTAAGATATCTGTAATTCTTTATAAACATTATGAACATTGTCTTTACTAGGCTTATTTTTCTCCAATTCTTACCTTTTTTTATTTTATTCATCTCTTTGTTTAACGATACAATCAGTCTCTTCATGACCATGATGTTTACAATAAAAACACTAATCACGTATACTATCATAATCTATTTTTGCCACCTACCATAAGTAATATCATCTATAATGTAACCCTTCCAAATGTGAGGAGGTCTATATTTAGTAAGATCTACTTGAATCTTAACTCAAGCTTGACTTCCCGTAGTTTTATTTATGGAGTCTGAATCTAAGTAAAGAACTCTACCAATAGGAGATAATAAACTTGTAATAAACTCCTTATTATAGTATTGCCAAGGTAATTTTGGAAGAGAAATCCAAATAGTTACTAATGGAGTCTCTTCATCTGGTTTAACGATAGGAGTCCATGCTTGAATCATCATAATCTGCCAAGCTATGGTCATCCTTTGTTTACTCCAAACAATATTGTAATCTAATTCATTATCAAGGTCTATATAAATATGTCGAGAATTAAAGTGTGCAATCTTAACTCCCCCTGATAATTGAGTTTGAAGAATAAAATTTTTCCTAATCAATTCAACTCTAGGCATAGTATAAACAAATTTTCCAATAAGAATGAATTTACAAGGAGAAGCCAAATCCTTAATCACTTCATCTTTCACATATAGAACAACAGGAAGCCCCTGCTTCATTGTGAAATCTGGTTCAGTTAATTTGATACTAACACCACTCTTAGCTTGATTATATCTTAACCTATCTGCATGCGTTTGTATAACAGTGTAAGGTGCAGGTTTTGGTACTTGATCTTTCTTAGGAAAATTATTAGCATTTCCTTAAGGTTGATCAGTTTTTTCATTCGGACCTTTATGAACAGGACGATCAAAATTACTTGAAATCTTAGGAAAATTTGATTGATAATCAAATTCCTGTTGCCTACCAGACTCATTATCAATCCTATCAATTTCCTTCATCGTTCAATCATTATTGGAAGGAAAAGTAGTTAGAGTGATGTTGCCTTGAACATTTTCTGATCTATTGTAGTGCAAACTAGAGTTAGAAGACTCACCAGCCTGCATATATATTGAAGAATGAATGACCTCCTTCGAACCATGATTTCTTCCTGCTGTATCCTGAACATTTGCAGGTCATTGAGAATCAAGATTTCCTTCTTTTTCCTTTTTCAAATTGGCCATACGCTGTTGTTGAGCAAATGGATTATTAAGATTCCTCCTCTGCGATTGTTGTTGTTGTTGGCCAAATAAATTTTCTTGTTCTTGAACCCTTATCTGTGGTTCGACAATCTCTCCTTCCTTTCGCGATTCAATATTTTAAACTCCAATATCCTCTCAATTTGTTGATTATGTACATAGAGTACACGGGACGATTCCCCAATACCTGATCCTTTTCTAATTCCTTTCGATTGTGATAGACTATGAGCAATATTTTTATTAGATTTCGTCTCATCCCTTTCTAGTGATGTGCGCATTCCAGATTTGGCCTGCTCATCTGCCATCGAAATTTCTCCTTCCTTACCTCTAATTTTTTTACCTGTTTCATTATTGTGATGTGATTCATCCAAGTCCGCCTCCACTATAGCAGTATGGAGTTTCGAGTTTATTCTCTAGGGTTAGGGTTTTGTTTTTTTAGGTTTTTGGATTTAGGGTTTAGGATTTGAGGTTTAATATCAATTTTTTAATAATTAATATTTGGGTTTGGGTATTTTAGTCTTGGGGTTTTGGGTTTATTGTAGGGTTAGGGTTAGGGTTTAGGGTTTTTTTCGGGGTTAATGATTTGAATTTTAATATGTATGGTTTAGTGTTTAATGTTAAGGTTTTGGTATTTTGGGCTTTGGCTTTTGGGTTAAGGTTAGGATTTGTATTAGGGATAGGGTTAGGGTTAAGGTTTAGGGTTTAGTTTTTTTTAAGTTTTAGGTTTTGGAGTTTAAGATTTTTGGTATAAAATCTACGATTTAGTGTTTAATGTTTGGGTTTTTTTATTTGGGTTTGGGGTTTCGGGTTTATGATTAAGGTTTCGGGTTTGGGTTAGGATTAGGGTTAGGGTTTCGGTTTATTAAGGTTTCAGGGTTTGTGGTTAAGGATTTGAGATATAAATCTATGGTTTAGTGTTTAATATTTGTGCTTCGAATTTTAGACTTAAGGTTTCTCTGGACTTAGGGTTTAGGGTTAAGGATTTAGGGTTAGGATTAGGATTAGGGTTAGGGTGTAGGTTTTTTTAGGTTTTATGATTTAGGGTTTCGCATTTGAGGTTCAAAATATCTGTTTTAGTATTTAATGTTTGGGTTTTGGTATTGTGGGCTTAGGGTTTTGGGTTTATGATTTATGATTAGGGTTAGAGTTAAGGTTAGGTTTAAGGTTAGGGTTTTGGGTTTTTATAGTTTTTTGAGTTTCGGTTTAGGATTTCAGGTTTAATATAAATTTTTTAGTGTTGAATGTTTGGGTTTTGGTGTTTTGGGCTTGGGGTAACAGGTTAATAGTTTAGGGTTAAGTTTAGGTTTGAGTAGGGTTAGGGTTTGGGTTAGGGTTTAGGATATTTTTAGGTTTTAGGGTTTGTTGTTTAGGATTTGAGGTTTAAAATCTATAGTTCAGTATTTAATGTTTGGGTTCTTGTATTTTGGACTTAGAATTTTTTTTGGACTTTTGGTTGGACTTAGGGTTTAGGGTTTAGAGTTATGATTGGGGTGTAGGTTTTTTTTAGGTTTAATGGTTCAGAGTTAAGCATTTGAGGTTTAAAACCTATGATTTAGTATTTAATATGTAGGTTTTCGTATTTTTGGCTTAGGGTTTCGGGTATATGGTTTTTGTTTAGGTTTAGGATTAAGGTTAGGGTTAGGGTGTTGGTTTTTTTGGTTTAGGGTTTAGGATTTAAGGTTCAATATCAATGTTTTCGTCTTTAATTTTTATGTTTTTTGTATTTTGGGCTTAGGTTATAGGGTTTATGGTAGGGTTAGGGTTAGGGTTGGGGTTTAGGTTATTTTTAGGTTTTAGAGTTTGGAGTTAAGGATTTGAATTGTAATATCTATGGTTTTTACTGTAATGTTTGGTTTTGGTATCTTAGTCTTGGCATTCTGGGTTAATGATTTAGGGTTAGAGTTAAGGTTAAGATTAGTGTTAGTGTTTGGGTTAGGGTTAGGGATAGGGTTTAGTTTTTTTTAGGTTTTAGGGTTTGTAATTTAGGATTTGAGATTTAAATCTATGCTTTAATGTTTAATGTGTGGGTTTTCGTATTTTGGACTTGTAATTTTTGTTGGACTTTTTTTAATTATTATTAATAAAACAACCCTTGTGGTGGGTCAGGGGCTGAGCAACACCCCCAGGGCTTATCACTTATTAAAAAGAATGAATTACATGGAGGAGGGCATATACCTAACCTCCGGTCCTACGGTGGGTATATAGGTTACTTACCTACTAAGGTTTGTCACCTCAACCTCATATATTAAGTTGTAATCTAAAGAAAAATAAGCACCTAGAAAGGACTCCTCTCATAATACAAAGTTTCTAAGAATACATTTTTTAGGGAGACTCTCCCTTTAGAAGGAAAGATAAAAGCGTACAACCTATTCAACCAACTATACCTAAAAGCCATAGTCTATGAACAGTGTTATAATTTCCAGATGTTTCGTCAAATCCAATTGTGAATATGGCTATATTTGTATGGAATTCTATATGTTCTTGCCTGTTATGTTATAATATAGCTTCTTCCTCATCTTTATTGTAGCTTTCCAACTTCATTTGTTAACATTGTAGATGTAGTGATCTCTGTAGAAGTTTGGTGTTTATTGCTTCCTGATTAACATCCCACTGTCTTTTTACCTACAACAACAATTATACCATGCAAGATATATTTTTGACAAGTAATCCTTCAACTAGGAATCTAGGGGAGGACTCCTCCAAATACACAATTACAAAAATTACATATCTATACCTATACAAGTCAATAATCAATGTTTAAAGGTAAATACTTCACTGCGAACAAGTAAAGGAGGTTGTTTAATCCTTCTCAACTTCCTGCATCTGAAGTTTTGTGCCTGTGGTAATTGATTATAAGTATAATAATATTGTATGATGTGTTCGCTATGACTATGTTTGGATAATATGTCTGCTGTATTGTTGGCCTCCCTGTAAGTATGAAAACAAGTAAAGAAAAAACTGATTAGTGAGGATTTGTAATTGTTGTACAAACCTTTTTATTCTCCAAGAAGTCTTAGCACTATGTAATAACCACTTTTTTAATATTTCTGAATAAACATTGAGAATAATGTTCTTATAACCATGCTGAATACACCACTGTAATCCATAGGTAGCAGCTTGTACCTCTGTCGTATTATTGGTACCTTGCCCAAGAGATATAGAAAATGCATATATGATGTTACCATATTCATTTCTAAGAATTCCACCCCCTCCAATCTTTCCCGGATTAGTCAGTGCACTACCATCTGTATTCGACTTATATTTTGTAATATGTGGTGGTTTCCAGATGACAACACTAACCTTTACCTGATGGTTGCATTTTTCCAGTAATTCCACCACTTTGGTCCAAGTCCTAGGCCAATTTATATTAGGAAATACAGAGTAAAGAAAATTCAGAATATCCTTAAGGATAAAATATTTAACATTTAAACTGCTGGAAGTCTTTCCACCATATTTAGTTGAACACCTATTCTTCCACAAGTTGCAACAAATCATAATGGGTAATATTTTAATAAGGTGCATCATTTTTCCCTTTAGTGTCAGTCCATTGTATTAACAATTAGTCAAAGAGGACTGTTGCACTGTGATTCCCATAGAGCTGGAGAATACTTCCATATATGTGTTGCAAGATGTCCTTGCAAGAAGATATGATCTACATAATCCTAGCCTTGTTTTCTGTAGCAATAGCACTTCACAGGTTCCAGTCAAAAGTTTTCCAAATTTTCATTGGTTGGTAATTTAAACCTTAAAGCTCGCCATAGTAGAAATGACATTTTAAAAGGCACATTTTTATGCCAAATAAGAGAATTAACCATTTCTACATTACCCCTATATCTGCAAACTTCCTAAGCTGAGGCACAAGTGAATTTGCCAGATTCAGTAGGCTTCCAAACTACTATATCATTGATTCCTTTTTGGTATTGAAACTTGGTGTTCAAAATAACTGGAATCATTAGATATGGAACATGTTGTCTCAACTTTCTTTCATTCCAATTACCATTAACAAGAAAGTCATCAATAGTATTATTATGTAGACTTGAAATAACATCAGTATACATAGCCAAAGCTCAAACTCCTAACTAATCATCCCACCAAAAGGACCAACTGCCAGACTTTATTTGCCAACTACAATATTCTTCCACTTTGTGTTTATTATTCAGAATGTATTGCAAAACCAAAGATTGACCAGTATAAAACTTCTTTGCAACTGGATTTGCTCTTTGACAATATTTGGATTGCAGGAATTGACTCCATATGGATGATTTAGATTTGAACATCCACCATTGTTTGTATTGAAGAGCAGTACATACATCAGTAAGACTTCTAATCCCTACTCTTCCTTATTATAGGGTAAACTCATTGTGTCCATTGACGACCAATGATACGTATTTTTATCCTACTCTCTTTCCTACAAAAAAATCAGAAACAATAGACTCTATATATTTAATAGTTGTACTAGGAGGAGATATTGCAACCATAGTATGAATAGGAATTGAACGTAAAGCATGTTTGATTAAAGTGATTTTGCCCCGAAAATTGAGAATTTTACTCTGCCACCTAGAGATCTTTTTTCGAATTTGCTCTACTAGATGGGAGTATTATATAATCTGCTGTCTAGCAACATAAAGAGGGCAACAAAGAGATATAATTGGACTTTCTTTCTGAGAAAAGATAGTGACTTCATGAATAATATGCATAATATCTTGCGAAGTTTTATATGGAACCATAAAATAACTCTTCTTGTTGTTAATAAGCTGTGGAGATGCATGTTCATACTCCCCTAAAATATCCATAAGAAGTTGCATAGATTCTCTCTTAGTGGAAGTAAAAATAATCACATCATCTGCAAAGCTTAAATGATTAATTTGAAGACCTTTAAATTCCATGTGAAATCCTTTATAAACAGGATTATTATGTATGTTATAATTTATTCTAGTCATTACTTCAGCAACTAAAATAAATAAGTCCAGTGATAATGGATCACCTTGCTTAAGACCTCTTGTTGAATGAAAGAAGCCATGCCTATGACCATTAATAATAGCTGAATACCAATTGTTTCTGATGATTCTCAATACTAAATCAGAGAATATTTCCCCAAATCAAAATCTCCACAAAACTAAACAGATAAATGACCAAGTCACTCTTTCATAAGCCTTTGTCATATCCAGTGTAATAACTACATTGTGACCTACATAAGGTTTTATTAATATCATGAATAATGTCCTGTGGAAGCACAATATTTTCTTTAATGCTCCTTTCCTTTACAAAACCTGACTGGTTTTCAGATATTATTAGTCTTCTATCTTGAGAAACTTGATGTACTTTGCATTAATTTCATGGAGGATGCTTCTATTTGAGTCACTTTGGTTAGTGATGTAGATTTCTTCCGCATTGTGCACTTGTTCCTCATACATCCTAACCTTTTGGAAAATATCACCAAATTCTTTCTTAGACCAACCACTAAGAGTGTGTGACAGACTTTTCATTTTATGGTAAAATCTCCACATACCTGTACCTCCTACTTCCCTCCCCCAGAAAATTTTTACTATTTCCATGAATTGAGGGTTCTCTACCCAACAGTTGAGAAATCCGAAGTATTTGATGTGATCAGTAGATGTGGACACCATTTTCATAAGAAGAGGGCAGTGATCAGACCCAGTAGATGACAAGTGAGTTATAGTGGTTTGAGCCATCTTTTCCAACCAATAATCATTTACCATATCCCTGTAAAACCTCTTCCATATTATGTGATTAATACCTCTCTTGTTGGACCAAGAGAATTTCTGACCACTAAAACCAATGTCCAAAAGGTGACAGGCTTCAATGACAACATTAAAATCCATATTTTTCCTCATGTTATAAGGCATGAAAAACCGTGGTTTCACGGTTTTTTAATTATATTTCCTTAAGTTTAATGTGTGTCCAAAAGCCTTTTTGTATTGATTTTTATGTAAGTTTCCCTTTATTTGCAGGAAATCTGTCTAAAGATGAACGCGGAAGTTTTTGAGCGAGAAATGCAGAAAAGTTACCACCTACGGAGCTTGTGACGGTCCGTCGTGCCTGTGACGGTCAGTAGGTGGCATCGTAGTGAAGCTGCTGAATGAAGATGGGGAAATCTGACCAAGTGCTGGGTTACGAAGTGCATGACGGACCGTCATAGCCACGACGGTCCATCCTACTGGTTTGTCGTTATGATCAGAGAAGTAGTCCAGCCGCGTTTTGAAAGATTTTCAGCAATTAGAGTCCTTCTTTTATCAGGTTTTAGTTTTGTTATAAATAGTTGTAAAAACCTCATTTTTGGGGTTAGACTCTTGATTACTAGACATTTTCATGTTAGATTCTTTGTTAGGAGATTATTTTTGATATTTGACTTTGGATTATTACACTTTTCTCTGGAGTTTATTGTTGGTGATTTTGTCGATTAATCAAGTAAATTTCTGGATTTTATTCTTTCTCATTGAAGTAAGTGCATGAATTCTTATATTATAAATATGAATATTGTGATTATGACTATGGGTAACTAAACTCCATATCTAGGATTGTGGGAACCATGGGTGAATAATGAGGTAAAATCTAACTAAAATAACAATTCTAGAATAGTGTCTTGCATGTATTGATAATTCTTTCGCTTAGAAGTCTGTTTAACGGATGACCAACGTTAGAACTCGCCTTAATTCTAGTTGCCGGACCAAGGAGGTAGATAATAGGAAAAGAATTATCAATATAGATTTAGTGTATACTATCTAATAGGCTAGTATTGATTGGTACGAGGTAATACCTTATTCAAATATCGAATACAATGCTTAATATGAGGTAAAGGTAAGGGTTAGTACAGCAACACACGTATCCGGACCAAGGTGCAGAGTGAAATTTTCTAGATGCCAAACCAAGGATTAGCATTACAGAACTTATCACTTTGCATGTAAGATAGTAGGAAAGAATTGTTATAGTTAGAATTATCAAGTTCTGAATCTGTGGGGAACACGTAAACCCTAGTTACTTTTATTAATTGATTACACTCCAACATTTGAATCTGTTAGGTGTCTACTTTAATTTAGTTAGTTATTTTCCTTCATTTAGAAATAACCCCCCCCCCCCACTTTTATTCACTTTGTTTTCTAAGGAAATAATTGACTAAATAATAGTAATAATAGATTGAAGTTAAGTCTAAACTATTTTCCTCGTGGGAACGATCCCAACCTCATTAGTTGGGTTCCTTACTTGATACTACCGCATTACTTCTTATTTGAGAACTAATTTTGAGCGTATCAAATTTTGGCTCCGCTGTCGGGGAAAGTAGCTTTTAGATTAACTTAAACTTATTACTATAGTTCAGTCAATATTTTATTAATTTTACTTTGTTTATTGTTTTTTATTTTTGCAGAACTATCTTCCTTGTATGACAACTACACAAAGAGGAAGAAAACCCATGTTTCCCTACGATCACGAATTAGAGCGTACACTACGCAATATGAATCAAAACTTGGGTATTAATGATGATGATCCAAACCAGAACATCTCAGCTCCGGTTGATGTTAATGGTCAGTTATTACCCGATGCTCCGGGTGAAAATCAACAGAGGGGACAAAATCCCGCTCCAAGTCCGCAAGAATACTACAGAGGCTATGACAATATAGCAGACTCTGATTGGCCACTTGTCTTTCCCCCTCTACCACCAGGACACACCTTTGTGGTAACTAGTAGCCTGATGCAAATGCGCACTGCCAGAGCTTTGTTTTCAAGGCTACATTGTGAGGATCCACATGCCCATATAGCTAAGGTAAGGGCAGTGTGTAAAAGTTGTGTAGGGAGGCCTGATTTGGATTTGGATGTAATAGGGCTAAGAGTCTTTGCTCTCTCACTTATTGGAGAGGCTGCTATATGGTTCACTCAGCTCCCTTATAACTCAATTTTCACTTGGAACGAACTAAGGGACGTTTTCTTAGCACGCTACTATCCGGTCTCTAAGAAACTAAACCACAAAGACAGAGTGAACAACTTTGTGGCACTACAAGGAGAGTCAATTAGTAGCTCTTGGGATAGATTCACCTCATTTTTGTGAAGCGTCTCAAATCACCGCATAGATGATGAGTCACGGAAGGAATATTTCTATCAGGGACAGGATGATAATAATAAAGCGGTGTTGGATACTATAGCGGGTGGTTCTTATGGGGATTGTCCTTAAGCTGAGATTTCTGAAAAGTTATAGAAAATCTCCCAGAACAATAAAGCTTGGAGTACTAGGAAATCAGATATTTGGAGAAATACCTTCGCAGTGCAATCCACTCACAACCCAGCCACAGATGAGATTCGTGAAGAGATGGCTCAGATTAGAACTGAGTTTGGGTGGGTATTAAAACATATCACTGGGGGTCCAGAAAAGATAAATGCAGTTAACTACTTGTGTAAACCACCACCACCATATGATGAATATTATTTTGGGGAGAATTCCTATGCGGTAAATGAACAGCCAGGGGGTTTCCGACCGAGTGCCCAAGGATCAAATCAGGAGAATTGACGCAAAGGTCAAGGAAACAAAGGTCGAATCTATGGTAACTATAACCGTGAGGGTCATTATGTCCGAGATGGACACTACAACCGCGACAACAACTTCAACAGGGGTAACTATTGTAACAAAAATGATAGGAATGGGCCCTATGTCCCTCCTCAAAATTGTGAATTTACTCCTAGGAATGGTGGAGATAGTATGGCGCGATTTGAGGATATGTTGCACAAAATGATGAGGAGGTTCGACGCTAATGATGAGCACATGAAAGAGTTAAGGAATGATTTAGCGGGTATTGGGCAGAAAGTCGATACACATGCAATATCGATTAAGTAGATTGAGTTTTAAATGGACGAATTATCTGCGACTGTGAACTCACGACAACCGGGCACTCTTCCTAGCAACACTTTCCAAAATCTAAAAAATGATTGACACTGTATGGAAATCACTACTTGGGGTGGTAAGCAGACCATTGACCCACCTATGACGTCTAAGGAGAAAAAGGTGACAAAAGATAATGATAAAGTGGTAGAGGTTAATGGTGAAGTAGAGGATAACACTGGAAAAGATGCTGAAGTGCCTACAAAAGTAATTCCTATGCCTAGACCACCACCACTTTTCCTAAGAGATTAGTGAAAAAGACTGAGGATGGTAAATATCGGCGTTTTATAACTATGTTGAAGCAGCTTTCTATCAATGTCCCTTTGGTAGAAGCTCTAGAACAAATGCCCTATTATGCCATGGTGATGAAAGATCTGGTTACAAAGAAAAGATTGGTCACTTTCGAGGATGATGATAGAATGCAACATTGTAGTTCTATTGCAACGAGATCTCTCGTACAAAAGAAAGATGATCTGGGTGCTTTAACTATTCCTTGTACAGTCGGGTCATTACATTTTGCGAAAGCATTATGTGATCTGGGGGCAAGCATAAATCTCATGCCCATCTCAATTTACAAGAAATTGGGTTTGGGTGACCCAAAGCCCAATGCGATGCGGCTACTAATGGCTGATCGAACAGTGAAAAGGCCTATAGGGATACTTCATGATGTTCTAGTAAAAGTGGAGTCATTCATATTTTCCGGCAGATTTTGTTATTCTTGATTGTGAACTTGATTTTGAAGTGCCTATTATTCTTGGGAGTCCCTTCCTTGCTACGGGAAGAACCTCAGTTTATATGGAAAAGGCGCAGATGAAATTTTCGTTGAACAATGAAGAAGCGACCTTCAACATTTTTAGGTCCATGAGGCAGAGTGGTGAGCTCCAATTGGTATCTTCTATATCCCACATAGAAAAGATGAAGAAGGACCATGACCTAAAAAGTGAAAAACAAGAGTTTATGGTTGGGGATTCAGTGCTTTTAGACAATTCTAGGTTGCGTTTGTTTTCGGGCAAGCTCAAGTCCAAATGGACTTGCCCTTACTTGATTATCCAACTATTCCCTCATGGAGCAGTTGAGTTAGAAACGAAGGAGGGTGTGCGGTTTAAGGTAAATGGACAATGAATAAAACACTATTTTGGGCATGGTGAATCAGTGAATGAAGTGTTCGAGGCATACCATCCTGATGAAGGCTGAGTAATCAAGTGTCCCCAGTCGTGCCGCGATGTTAAATCAGGCGCTTGTTGGGAGGCAACCCAATACTTATTGTTTTCTTTCTAGTAATGGTAGAATTTTCTACTAATGGGTTTTTAAAGTTGCAGGCACATCACCAGAAAATTCTACAGAAAATCACTCTGCAACAGTCACTGACGAACACATCGACAGATCTTCACAGGTGCGGCAGACCGTTGCATGAATCCGTCTTGCCAGGTAAGTCTGTCATTTATTTTCAATACTAGGGCACACGCGACGGACCAATTACCGACCATCGCACCTGCGACGAACAATCATCGAGGTCTCGTTGCATCATTAATGAGCATACCCGACCTTACCAGTTTGGGGGTAATTTGAAAAATTGGCAACTTTAAAAACCCCACCTCTTAATTTTACCCATTTCCTTCCCTCTTTCTCCCAATTTCCTTCCTTTTCAACTTCCAACTTTCTACCTCCCTTCTCTATCAATCGATCGCTTCACCAAATTCCCTAATTCCGAATATCTCCTTTCTACTGGTCGGAGTCGGTTGCTGTGGTTCTGTTCTTGATCACCTAATATCTCCCTTGCTTGTTTTTCTCAAATTTTCAGGTATGTGTCTCTGATTTCTACACATTTACATTGCATTTTTGTTTATCAATTAGTATTAGCCTATTTCTTTTTGGTGGATCTTCATGCTTTGATCAAATTTTGTCTGACCTAGGTTAAGAATCCTTAAATTGCATTGTTAAAACTCTAAATATAGGTGCTTTAGCATAGCTATTTTGCTAGGTAGTTGGGTTAACACATGTAGGTCAACACTAAAAAAAATCCATTTGATTCATAGGGGATGATTGTGGCATCCCCTGTTCAGTCACTGCAAGATAGACGAGACCCCGAAGACGGACCGTCGTACCCACGATAGACCATCATAGGGTCCGTTCCAACACCCCAACACCTCGCGTCAAATTTTCTCCATGTGTAAACCAACTGATACATGCAACAGACCGTAGTTACCACGACGGTCCGTCCTGCACAACCGTTCTGGTTGTCAGAGACCCTATTCCTAAGGGTCTCCCTCTTTTTCTAAGAGTCCTCTTACGGACATCTACGAAGAACCATCATACACTCGACGGTCCGTCCTGAACAACTGTTCCGACGGTCAGAGACCCCTCTCCTATAAGTCTCCATACCTTTTCTAAGTGTCCTCTGACGTAAATCTACGACGGATCTGCACAACCGTCATGGTTGTCAGAGACCCTTGTCCTAAGGTTCTCACTTTTTCTAAGTGTTCCAAGACGGACATCTACGATAGACCGTCACACCCTCAACGGTTCATCCTGCACAGCCGTCGTGATGGTCAGAGACCCTTCTCCTAAGGGTCTCCACGACGGACATCTATGACAGACCGTCATTGTCACGACGGTCCGTCCTTTTTATCCGTCATACTTATCAGAGACTTTCCTTCAGGGGTCTCCACATCAACATAGTAGAAGTAAGACATGACGGACCCTATAATGGTCCGTTGTACTCACGACGAGTCGTCACCTAGTCCGTTGTGTTTCACTGTTACTGTAGAAAAGTCATTACATCTTAGCTCTTATATTATTTTGTTTTGTTTTTGCTCGTTTTGATTGCTCCTTCTCATACTAATATTGATTCTATACCAGTACTATCTCTTATCCAAAACAAGATCAAGTTTACGCACCTGGGCAATCAAAGTATGTCGCCCCGTCTGCCCGCCTAGTCATTGGTTCTGATGATGAGCGTGACCTCGAGTACGTGCCCCTAGGCACTGCCACTCCATAATGAGTTGCACGTGCTACTAGAGCTACGCCTAAAAAAGTGGCGTCCAGCGCAGTCACTGCCTCCACGTTTAACGAGGAGCACACACTAACCTGCACACCTTCTCTATCAGCTACTAATGAACAAGGAGCGTCTGGATCCTTAGGAGTTTCTCGGTCGGAGGAAGCCTCCGGGTATGATGAAGTCCCTGCACCCACAATAGATGCACAGTGTGCCTCATCTGATGAGGCTGACAGTTCTGATTCCACTCCTGGGTCAGTGACTCGTGCTCTCACCCCTGTTTCCGACCAACCCAACTGGTGGTGTGTCGACGGGCAAAATCAAGTTTATTCAGACGCAAAGTTTCTGAATGATAAAGGAGTCATGACACAGACCCTTACACAGGAGAGGAGTTTCCTTACGGGAAGTCTCCCTACCATGCCAGAGATCCACAATCTCTTCACCAGACCCCGACTGGAGTGGACAGCGCGTTCTTTTGGGCCGTTATAGTGAAGAGTTGGTCTGAGAGTTCTACGCCTCTCACGTGGCTACTCTCAGATCACAGATAGATAGGTGGGCTGCCCTTACCATATAGGCCCCACTTGATCATGTACGAGTACGTGAAATTAAGGTCGATATCTCTCTTCCTGCCATCCGCCGGTATCTATAAGGCGAGGATGTCTATGCCAACCGTACCCCTCTCACCGCCGAGTTCGACTACCTGTCGCAAATTGTAAAAGATGGCCAATTCTTGCGTGAGCCATCGGTGCGAGAGACCATAAAGATGTGGACGGCCTTGCACTTGTGTGTTGATAGAGAGGGTGCCGACTAGTAATAGAGCCAAAGGGAGCCAGCAAGAAGGCTGACTTGACCTTCACGGCTAAGTTGTTATGGTTGATTGTCCGCCAGTGCCTTTCCCCCACGGACGCTGATCATATAGTCACATGGGATCGTGTAGTTCTGATGGCGGCGATGATAGCCGGGTTTGAGGTGGACTTTGCGTGGCTTCTACAAGCGGTCATGCACGAGAGGGATTTTAAGGTTACAACTACTTACCCTTTTTCATGCATGATATTTTCCTTATGCAGGGCCGCATGTGTGCCCATCTGGATCATTGATCATCTCAAGACTCCGCTGGGCATTGTTGATATCGGCCTTATTAGGGATGAGGCCAATGAGTTTCTCCACGCAGAAAGCCCTGTCAAGAGTTGCCTCCACTTGGTGAAAATCTTGCTGATATGGTAGCACAGGCTCACAGCGCTACGCAGGCTGCTTGTGAAACCACTACACTACCCCATTCGAGTCTATCCCGGGTAGTAGCACTGCCCCGAGGTCCTCTCGCTCAGCCTCTTTCCACGCTCTAGTCCCACTTGCTAGGGTCTTTAAACTAGAGGCAAAGATGGCTACACTTCTACATCACATCTAGCTTTTGATGCAGAGGTCTACTGTTGAGGCAGAAGAGAGCTTGGAGCGGAAAATGGTCCAGCACATAGAGCGGAAGATCACCGAGGTTCATCAGCACTTGGACGCTTTTGAGTTGGGGGTACTAGCCCCTCAGTTGGATGTGTCGACCCTTCAGGCTGCGGTCGATAGTGTTCAAGCGGACATTGATATGATCTTAGAGGCTAGGGTGCCTGAGTCTGCGGCCTCTTCTGCAGAGCCTGCTAGGACACAGTGATGGAGGCCTTATTCACCACTTCTGAGATTCCACCACCTCCCCCTCGAGAACATGCCAAGAGGTGTAAATGTTGAGTAGAGGATGAGGATAGAGCACGGAAAAAGGAGTGCCGTGAGATGGAGGCCGCGAGGAGAGCCTCGCTTGCTAATGAGGAGGCGCGTCTGATCAGGGCTGTAGAGTCAGCTGCTGGGGCATCTAGCTCCAGATATGTGGCATCTAGCTTATCGTTGGCGCTTTGCGTCCCAGGTTTGCTTCACCTACCACTCGTATTTCAATTTTTTATGCATTTGGGACAATTGGATGTCTTTTCTTGGGAGTGGGGTAAATGGAAAGTGAGTGCTAGGGTAAAGTCTAAGTAGCCCAATTCACTATCCTCTTTTAAGGTTTTCTTGCATATGTTCTTTTTCCCCGAGAGACTGATTATTTTTATTGTTTAACCGACATGTCTATATCTTTTGTACAAGTTTAACTATGAAGCATGATGGCTAGAATGATATCCTGATGAAATGATAATGATGCATGACTAGGCATAGTAATTGATAACTGTGCGGTTCAGAGCATGACCTAGAGATACACCACTACATGACCCTAAATCTAAAATTCGAACTAGGTGTCTGATAATCTGGTAGAGTGATGAGATATCAAGTGAGTGTGACGACGATTTGAATAGTCCACTATTTGTACTGAGCTAAAACTTGCCTGGTTAGTCCTGCTAAAAGTAAGTTGTACTAGACTACTAGGAAAGGATCATAGGCCCTTGTTCAATATAGCCCATTTTTAGCCTAAATAAAAAAAATGAAATTAATCCTTCATTGATCCAAATGATTTGAGCTTAATTAGACCTTTCTTTTTCACCCCAACTGATCTTTTCTCAGAATAATGTGTTGGCCCTGGTCCCTCCTTGGACATGTGCACCTCTACTTATGCCAAAAGCATAAGTTGAGGGTGCCTAATGCAGTAAACCACCTTTTTATGGCCATGACCTTACTTTTGGTATTGTTTATTTTGACTCATGGCAAAGCCATGAGTTAAGGGTGGCTATTTTGAGGAATGCTCTGGGAAGTCGGGTTGAAAGAACAAAGAGAGAGAAAGAACAAATGTAAAGTGACTCAAGAACTAGTTGAAAGAAAAGTGGAAAAAAAATTAATAATAATCCAATAAATACAAGCAAGAAAAGAAGAAAGTCACTTACACAAATTAAGAAACAAGGGAAAATAGCAAGGTGAAAGCATATGAAAAATTGGGCGAAATAAAATGATAAAAAGTGGGATGTTTAGCCGATATGTCAAGGAGGTAAAAAAGTCACTTAAGTATCCTAAATATACCTTACCTGACCCTGAGCCTATGTTACAAACTAAGAAAGTCCTATCTTGACCTAAAAGTTGTATAGCAAACTTAAAGCAGTGAAAATAAGGGCAAGCTTATGGCAATATGTATGAATGAGTTGTGAATTTGTTCTGAGAGTGAGTGTTGAAAAGTAATCCTTATACTCAAACTGAAATCATTGTTTGAAAAATGAGGATGTTGTTTTGAAGTGAGGACACTAGTTGCAATACCGTAAATATTAGCACCTCGGTGAGAAATTGAAGAGGATAGGTGTTAGTGCGTGGTGAGTATGTGTCATGGTCTGAATTCACATAATTCAAGCCGAATAGTGATAACATGCATAAATATGATGAGACTGATCGGGATTGATAGCCAAATGATTGCGAAATCTAAAATATGGAAAATATTGTACAAAGATATTTTTAGTGATTCATAGTGCGTCCCTTGAGGACAAACAACGAATTTAAATTGAGGGTGTCCAAAAGCCTTTTTGTATTGATTTTTATGTAAGTTTCCCTTTATTTGCAGGAAATCTACATAAAGATGAACGCGGAAGTTTTTTAGCGAGAAATGCAGAAAAGTCACCACCTACGGAACTTGTGACGGTCCATCGTGCCTGTGACGGTCCGTAGGTGGCATATTAGTGATGATGTTGAAGGAAGATGGGTAGTCTGACCAACTGTGGGGTTACGAAGTGCATGACGGACCGTCATAGCCACGACGGTCTGTCCTGCTAGTTAGTCGTGATGATCAGAGAAGTATTCCAGTACCCAAATTCCAAGAGTTGAAGTGTTATGGAACGGAGACCCTCGACGGACCGTTGTGCCTGTGAGGATCCGTCAGACCTGTCGTCTAGGGTAATGAAAAGAGCAGTAGAATAATTTGCAAAGTATGGGACGACGGGGTCCATGACGGCCCGTCGTGACCACGACGACCCGTCGCGAGGTCCGTCGACCCAGCCGCATTTTGACATATTTTCAGCAATTAGAGTCCTTCTTTTATTAGGTTTTTATTTTTTTTACAAATAGTTGTAAAAACCTCGTTTTTGGGTTAGACTCTTGATTATTAGACACTTTCATGCTAGATCCTTTGTTAGGAGATTATTTTGGATATTAGACTTTGGATTGTTACACTTTTCTCTGGAGTTGATTGTTGGTGATTTTGTCGATTAATCAAGTAAATTTATGGATTTTATTCTTTCTCATTGAAGTAAGTGCATGAATTTTTATATTATATATATGAATATTGTGATTATGACTAAGTATAACTAAACTCCATAACTAGGGTTGTGGGAACCATGGGTGAATAATGAGATAAAATCTAACTAAAATAAAAATTCTTGAATAGTGTCTTGCATGTATTAATAATTCTTTCGGTTAGAAAACTTTTTAACGGATGGCCAACGTTAGAACTCGCGTTAATGCTACTTGCCGGACCAAGGAGGTAGATAATACGAAAAGAATTATCAACATAGATTTAGTGTATACTATCTAATAGGCTAGTATTGATGGGTACGAGTTAATAACTTAGTCAAATATCGAATACAATGCTTAATATGAGGTAAAGATAATGGTTGGTATAGCAACACACGTAGCCGGACCAAGGTGCGGAGTGATATTTTGTAGATGCCGGACCAAGGATTTTGAAATACATAACTTATCAGTTTGCATGCAAGATACTAGGAAAGAATTGTTATAGTTAAAACTTATGAAGTTATGAACCTTTGGGGAACACGTAAACCCTAGTTACTTTGATTAATTGATTAAACTCCAACATTCGAAGCTGTTAAGTGTCTCTTTCAATTTTGTTAGTTATTTTCATTTATTTAGAAATAGAAACCCCCCTTTTATTGTCTTTGTTTTCTAAGGAAATAATTGACTAAATAATAGTAATAATAGATTGAAGTTAAGTCTAAACTATTTTTCTCGTGGGAACGATCCCAACCTCACTAGTTGGGTTATTTACTTGACACGACCGCTTTACTTCTTATTTGAGAAGTAAGTTTGAGCGTATCAAATTTTGGCGCCGCTGCCGGGGAAAGTAGCTTTTAGATTAACTTAAACTTATTACTATAGTTTTGTTGATATTTTCTTGATTTTACTTTGTTTTATTATTTTTGATTTTTGCAGAACCATCTTCCTTGTATGCCAAATACACGGAGAGAAAGAGAACCCTTGTTTCCCTACGATCTCGAATTAGAGCGTACACTACGCAACATGAATCGGAACTTGGGAATCAATGATGATAATCCAAACAAGAACATACCAGCTCCGGTTGATGTTCATGGTCAGTTGTTACCCGATGCTCCGGGTGAACAACAACAGAGGGGACAAAATCCCGCTCCACGGCCCCAAGCATACTACAGAGGCTATGACAACATAGCAGACTCTGATGGGCCACTTGTCTTGCCTCCTCTACCACCAGGCCACACCTTCGTGGTAACTAGTAGCCTGATGCAAATGCTCAGTGCCAGAGGTTTTTTTTATGGGCTACCTTTTGAGGATCCACATGCCCATATAGCTAAGGTAAGGGCAGTGTGTAAAAGTTGTGTAGGGAGGACTGACTTGGACTTGGATGTAATAGGTCTTAGAGTGTTTCCTCTCTCACTGACAGGAGAGGCTTCTATATGGTTCACTGAGCTCCCTTACAACTCAATTTTCACTTGGAACCAACTAAGGGATGTTTTCTTAGCACGCTACTATCCGGCCTCCAAGACACTAAACCCCAAAGACAGAGTGCACAACTTTGTGGCACTACCATGAGAGTCAGTTAGTAGTTCTTGGGATAGATTCACCTCGTTCTTGAGAAGTGTCCCAAGTCATCGTATAGATGATGAGTCACTGAAGGAATACTTATATAGGGGACAGGATGATAATAAAAAAGCGGTGTTGGACACTATAGCAGGTGGATCTTATGGGGAGTGTCCTTATGCTGAGATTGCTGAAAAATTAGAGAAAATCTCCCGGAACAATAAAGCTTGGGGTACTAGGAAAACAGATACCGAGAGAAATACCTTCGCATTACAGTCCACTCACAACCCAGCCACAGATGAGATTCGTGAAGAAATGGCTCAGATGAGAACTGAGCTTGGTTGGTACTAAAACATGTCACTGGGGTGCAGAAAAGATAAATGCAGTCAACTACTTGTCGAAACCACCGCCACCTAATGTTGAATGCTATAATGTGGAGGACACCTATGCAGTAAATGAGCAGACGGGGGGTTTCCGACCGAGCGCCCAAGGCTCAAATCAGGATAATGGGCGCCAAGGTCAAGGGAACCAAGGTCGGATCTATGGTAACTACAACCGTGAGGGTCATTATCTCCGAGATGGAAACTATAACCGCGACAACAACTTCAACAGGGGTAACTACGGTAACAGAAATGATAGTAATGGGCCCTATGTCCCTCCTCAAAATCGTGAGGTTACTCCTAGGGATGGTGGAGATAGTATGGCACGAGTTGAGGATATGTTGCACATAATGATGAGGAGGTTCGATGCCAGTGATGAGCACATTAAAGAGTTAAGGTGTGATTTAGTAGGTATTGGGAAAAAAGTCGATACACAGGCAATATCGATTAAGCAAATCGAGTTGCAAATGGCCCAATTATCTGCGACTGTGAACATACGGCAACCGGGCACTCTTCCTAGCAACACTGTCCAAAATCTGAAAAATGACGCACACTGTATGGCAATCACCACTCGTGGTGGCAAGCAAACCATTGACCCACCTATGTTGTCTAATGAGGAAAAAGTGAGAAAGGATGATGATAAGATGGTAAAGGGTAGTGGTGAAGCACAAGAGAGCACTGAAAAAGATGTAGAAGTCCCTATGAAGGTAATTCCCATGCCTGGACCACCACCACCCTTTCCCTTAGAGATTAGTGAAAAAGACTGAGGATGGTAAATATCGATGTTTAATAACAATGCTAAAGCAGCTTTCTATCAATGTCCCTTTGGTAGAAGCTCTTGAACAAATGCCCGGTTATGCCAAGTTTATCAAAAGATCTGGTTACAAAGAAAAGATCGGTCACTTTCGAGGATGATGATAGACTGCAACATTGTAGTGCTATTGCTACAAGATCTCTCGTACAAAGAAAGAAGATCCGGGTGCGTTCACTATTCCTTGTACAGTCGGGTCATTACATTTTGCGAAAGCATTATGTGATTTGGGAGCAAGCAAAAATCTCATGCCCCTCTCGATTTACAAGAAGTCGGGTTTGGGTGACCCAAAACCCACTGCGATGCGGCTACTGATGGCTGATCGAACAGTGAAAAGGCCTATAGGGATACTCCATGATGTGCTAGTAAAAGTGGAGTCATTCATATTTCCGGTAAATTTTGTTATTCTTGATTGTGAAGTCGATTTTGAAGTGTCTATTATTCTTGGGAGGCCATTCCTTGCTACAGGTAGAGCCTTAGTTGATATGGAAAAGGGGCAGATGAAATTTCGGTTGAATAATGAAGAAGCGACCTTCAACGTTTGTAGGACCATGAGGCAGAGTGGTGAGCTCCAATCGGTATCCGCCATATCCCACAAAGAAAAGATGATGAAGGAGAATGAAGAAAAAAGTGCAAAACAAGAGTTTATGGTTGGGGATTTGGTGCATTTAGACAGATCTGGGTTGCCTTGTCTTCCGGGCAAGCTCAAGTCCAAACAGACTGGCTCTTACTTGATCACCCAAGTATTCCCTCATGGAGCAGTTGAGTTAAAAACCAAGGAGGGAGTGCGGTTTAAGGTGAATAGAGGACGAATAAAACTCTATTTTGGGCATACTGCATCGGTGAATGAAGTGATAGAGGCATACCATCTTGATGAAGGCTGAGTAATCAAGTGTCCTCAGTCGTGCCGCGACGTTAAATCAGGCGCTTGTTGGGAGGAAACCCAATACTTATAGTTTTTATTTCTAGTAATGGTAGCATTTTCTACTAATGGGTTTTAAATTTGCAGGCACATCACCAGGAAATTCTGCAGAAAATTACTCTGCAGCAGTCACTAACGGATACAGCGACGGACCGTGTCAACTATGACGGACCATCGTATGAATCCGTCGTGCCAGGTACATCTTTCTGTTATTCTCAAACTAGGGCACACGCGACGAAACCAACGACGGACCGTCACAAATGACATGGACCATCGTCGGGGACTCGTCGCGTCATTAATGAGGCATACCCGACCCGACCCGGCTGGGGTTTTTAAAACAAGTGAACATATAAAAACCCGAACCCTTCATTTCACCCCATTCCTTCCCTCTTCCTCCTATTTTTCTCCCTATTAAACTTCCAAAATCATCTCCCTCTTCAACCGATCATTTTCCCCAGATTCTCCAAAGTCCTAAAAGTCCTCATCTACTAGTCGGAGCTGCTGCTGTGGGTGTCTTCTTGATCACCAAGTACCTTTTCCCTCTTGTTTTTCTCAAATTCTCAGGTAGTTGTCTCTAATTTCTACTCATTTATATTGCATTTTTGCTTATCAATTAGTTGTAGTCTAGTTCTTCTTGATACGTTAATTATTTACCAAATGTTGTCTGACGTAGGTTAAAAAAAAATCCCGAAATTGCCGTGTTAAAACCCTAGAAATAAATGCCTTAGCATTGCTAGTTTACTAGGTAATTGGGTTAGACAAATGTAGGTCAAAACACTACCGATTCAATTTGGGTCATAGGGGATTAATGGTGCATCTCCAGTTCTGTCACTGAGTTACAGCACGAGACCCCGATGACGGACCGTCGTTTTCACGACGGACCATCACTGGGTCCGTTCCAACCGACCTAACACTCCACTGTCCAATTTTTCTCCAAGTGTCCACCAACAGCCACATGCGACGGACCGTTGTTCCCGCGACGGTCCGTCCTGCACAACCATTCTGGTTGTAAGAGACCCTATTCCTAAGGGTCTCTCACTTTTTCTAACTTTCCTTCAATGGACACATGCGACGGACCGTCATACCTACGACAGTCCATCCTGCACAACCGTTCTGGTTGTCAGAGACCCTTTTCATAAGGGTCTCTCTCTATTTTTCTAAGTGTCCTCAAACGGACACTAACGACGGATCGTCATACCCTCGACGATCCGTCCTGCATGAACGTCATGACGGTCAGAGACCCCTCTCCTAGGGTCTCCATATTTCTTTCAAGTGTCCTATGACGGACACCTACGACGGACCGTCGTACCTGTGACGGTCCGTCCTGCATGACCGTTTCGATAGTCAGAGACCCATCTCCTAAGGGTCTCCATATTTTTTTCGAGTGTCCTCTGACGGACACCTACGACGGACCGTCTTACCTGTGACGGTCCGTCCTGCACATACCGTCATACTTGTCAGAGACTCTACTTCAGGGTTCTCCATATAAACATCGTCTAAATAAGACACGACGGACCCCATGACGGTCCGTCATACTCACGACGAACCGTCACATGGTCCGTTGTGTTTCACTGTTACTATATAAATGTCATTTTTTTTTATTTTTTTTATTTTGTGTGGTGTTTCTTGTCTTGTTTGCTCATTCTAGTACTGATATTGATCCTTTACATGTACTATCTACTATGGCACCAAAACAAGATCGAGTCTATGCACGCGGGTGATCGAAGTCTGTCGCCCCGTCTGCCCTCTTTGACATTGGCTCTGATGATGAGCGTGACCCCGAGTATGTGCCCCCAGGCACTTCCACCCCTTCCCGTGCTGCACGTTCTGCCAGAGCCACACACAAAAAGGTGGCGTCGGCGTAGTCACTGCCTCCCAGTCTGATGAGGAGCGCACACTGACCGGCACACCTTCTGGGTCAGCCACCAATGAAGAAGGAGAGTCTGGCTCCTTAGGAGTTTCGTGGTCGGAGGAAGCCTCCGGCTCTGCTGAGGTTCCCGCAACCGCCACCGCTGCAGCGTCGGCCTCGTTTGATGAGGCTGACAGTTCGGAATCCACACCCTGTTCACCAGCTCAGGGTCTCACCCCAGCTACTGACCATCCCAACCGTTGGTGTGTCGACGGGCAATTTCAAGTCTACTCCGACGCAAAGTTCCTGAATGACAAAGGAGTTATGACTGAATACTCACATTGGAGCAGATGGTCCTTACAGGGAGTCTCCCGACGATGCCTCAGATCCACAATCTCTTCACCAGACATCGACTGGAGTGGACAGCACGTCCGTTAGGACGTTATAGTGAAGAGCTGGTCCGAGAGTTCTATGCATCCTACGTAGCGACTCTCCGATCACAGATTGATAGGCGGGCTGCCCCCGCCTAACAGGCCCCACTGGAGCAGGTCCGGGTACGGGGCGTTCAGGTTGATATCTCCCTGCCTGCGATCCGCCGGTTACTATACAGCGAGGATGTTGATGCTAATCGGACCCCTCTCACTGCCGAGTTTGACTACCGATGGAAGATTGTTAAAGATGGCCAATTCCTGCGCGAGCCATCGCTGAGAGAGACCACCAAGAGGTGGATGGCCCTGCACTTGTCCGTTGATGAAGAGGGTGCCGATTGGGTGACCTAGCCAAAGGGGGCCATCAAGAAGGCCAACCTGACTTTCACGGCGAAGTTTTTGTGGTTGATTGTCCGCCACTGCGTTTCCCCCACAGCCGCTGATAATATCGTCACATGGGATCGAGCAGTACTGATGGCGGCGATGATAGCCGGGTTCGAGGTGGATTTTGCGTGGCTTCTACAGGCGGTCATGCACGAGAGGTCTTTTAAAGTCACAACTACTTACCCTTTTCCATGCATGATATTTTCTCTATGCAGGTCTGCCGGTGTGCCTATATGGCACGTTAATCAGCTCAAGACCCCGTCGGGCACAGTTGATATCGGCCTCATCAGGGATGAGGCCAATGAGTTGGCTCCACGCAGAGGGCCCCGTCCAGAGTTGCCTGCTCTTGGTGACAATCTGGCTGAGACGGTAGCACAGAACCGCACGGCTACGCAGGCGGCTTCCACTGACACTACCCCGGTCGAGTCTATCCCGGGCAGTAGCGCCGCCCGGAGCTCCTCTCGCTCAGCCCCTCTACCCTCTCTGGTCCCGCTTGCCAGGGTCCAGAAATTAGAGGCACAGATGGCCACACTGTTGCATCACATCCAGCCTTGGATGCAGAAGTCTATTGCTGAGGCAGAAGAGCGCTTGGAGCGGAGAATGGTCCAGCACACAGAGCGGATGATCGCTGAGGTTCATCAGCGCTGGGACGCTTTTGAGTTGCGAGTGCTAGCCCGACCAGCCCCTCCGGTGGATGTGTCGACCCTTCAGGCTGCGGTCGACAGTGTTCGAGCAGATATTGATACGATCTTAGAGGCTAGGGTGTCTGAGTCTGAGGCCCCTTCTGTCGAGCCTGCTGAAGACACAGTATTGGCGGCCCTATTCGCCACCTCTGAGATTCCACCACCTCCCCCTCGAGAGCATGCCAAGAGGCGTAGGGGTCGAGCGGAGGATGAGGCGCGAGCACGGAAGAAGGAGCACCGTGGGATGGAGGCTGCGAGGAGAGCCTCGCTTGCTGAGGAGGAGGCGCGTCAGATGAGAGCAGAAGAGTTAGCTGCTGGGACGTCTAGCTCCAAAACTGTGGAGATCGCGGGAGGCACTGTTGATAGTGCTGTTGATGCTGAGGACACCACTGAGGGTGTCCAGATTACAGAGGTAGTGGGTTTCGGGGAACCGGACCCACCAGCTTGGTGATCATCGGTGCTTTGCGCCCCTGGTTTGCTTCACCTACCACTCTAGTATTTCAATTTTTATGCATCGGGGACAATTGCATGTCTTTTTGTTGGGGGTGGGGTTAATGGAAAGTGAGTGCTAGGGTGAAGTCTGAGTAGCCCAATTCACTATCCTCTTTTGGGGTTTTCTTGCCTTTGTTCTTTTTCCCCAAGAGACTGATTACATTTTCTGTTGAACCGGCATGTCTATATCTTGTGTACATAGTTCAATTCTGGAGTATGATGGCTAAAATGATATCCTGGTAAATTGGAAAATGATGCATGACTAGGCATGGTAATTGATAAATGTGTGGCTCTAAGCATTACATAGAGGTACACCACTGCATTACTCTAAGTCTAAAATTCGAACTAGGTGTCTGATAATCTTGTAGAGTGATGAGATGTCAAGTGGGTGAGAGGAAGATTTGAATAGTCCACTATTTGTACTGAGCTAGAACTTGCCTGGTTGGTCCTGCTAAAAGTAAGTTGTAATAGACAATTAGGAAAGGATCATAGGCCCTTATTCAATATAGCCCATTTTTAGCCTAAAATAAAAGAAAACCAAATGAAATTTATCTTTCTTTGATCCAAATGATCTGAGCTTAAATTAGACCTTTCGTTTTCACCCCAACTGATCTTTTCTTGGAATAATATGTTGGCCCTGGTCCCTCCTTGGACATGTGCACCTCAGCTTATGCCAAAAGCATAAGTTGAGGGTGGATAATGGAGTAAACAACCTTTTTATGGCCCTGACCCAACCTTGGGTATTATGTACTTTGGCTCATGGCAAAGCCATGAGTTGAGGGTAGCTATTATGAGGAATGCTCTGGAAAGTGGGGTTTAAAGAATAAAGAGAGAGAAAGAACAAAAGTAAAGTGACTCAAAAATTAGTTGAAAGAAAAGTAAAAATGAAAAAAAAAATTTACAAGCAAGAAAAGAAGAGAGTCACTTACACCAATGAAGAAAAAAGGGAAAATAGCAAGGTGAAAGAATGTGGGAAACTGGGAAAAATAAAATGATAGAAAATGGTATGTTTAGCCGATATGTCAAAGAGGGCAAAAAGTCACTAATGTATACCTAAATATACCCTACCTGACCCTGAGCCTATGTTACAAGCTAAGAAAATCCTATCGTGATCCTAAGGGTTGTATAGCAAACTTAAAGCAGTGAAAATAAGGGCAAGCTTATGGTAATAGTTATGAATGAGTGTGAATTTGTTCTGAGAGTGAGTGTTGAAAAGTAATGCTTATACTCAAACTGAAATCATTGTGTGAAAAATGAGAATTTTGTTTTGAAGTGAGGACACTACTTGCGTTACCGGAAATAGTAGCACCTCGGTGAGAAATTGAAGAGGATAGGTGTTAGTGCATGGTGAGTCTGTGTCATGGTCTGATTCCACATAATTGAAGCCTAATAGTGATGGCATGCATAAATATGATGAGATTAATCGGGATTGATAGCCAAATGATTGCAAAGGATAAAACATGGATACTATTTTATAAAGATTGTGTATTGTTTCATAGTGCGTCGCTTGAGGACAAACAATGAATTTAAGTTGAGGGTGTTGATATACCATGGTTTCACGGTATTATTAATACTTTTTCCTTAAGTTTAGTGTGTCCAAAAGCCTTTTTGTGCTAATTTTTATATAAGTTTCTCCTTATTTGCAGGAAATCTGTCCATAGATAAATGCGGAGGTTTTTTAGCGAAGAAATGCAGAAGAGACCACCTACGGAGCATGTGATGGTCCGTCATGCTTGTGACGGTCCGTAGGTGGCAGCGTAGTGCAGCTGCTGAAGGAAGATGGGGAAGTCTGACCAAGTGTGGGGTTACGGAGTCCATGACGGTCCGTCGTGTCTATGACGGTCCGTCCTGCAGGTTCGTCATGAAGTTCAGAGAAGTAGTCCCAGTACCCATTGAAGTAACTTTCTGATTTTACTCTTTCTCATTAAAGTAAGTACATGAATTCTTATATCAAATATTTGAATATTGTAATTATGACTATGGGTAACTAAACTCCATAACTAGGGTTGTGGGAACCATAGGCTAATAATGAGTTAAAACCTAACGGAAATAACAATTCTAGAATAGTGTCTTGCATGTATGAATAATTCTTTCGGTTAGAAGTCTTTTTAACGGATAGACAACGTTAGAACTCGCCTTAATGCTACTTGCCGGACAAAGGAGGTAGATAGTAGGAAAAGAATTATCAACATAGATTTAGTGTATACTATCTAATAGGCTAGTATTGATTTGTACGAGGTCATAACTTAGTCAAATATCGAATACGATGCTTAATATGAGGTAAAGATAAGGGTTAGGATAGAAACACACGTAGCCGGACCAAGGTGCAGAGTGAAATTTTCTAGATGCCGGACCAAGGATTTAGAAATACATAACTTATCACTTTGCATGCAAGATACTAGGAAAGAATTGTTATAGTTAGACTTATCAAGTTATGAACCTTCAGGGAACACGTAAACCCTAGTTACTTTGATTAATTGATTAAACTCCAACATTCGAAGCTGTTAAGTGTCTCTTTCAATTTTGTTAGTTATTTTCATTTATTTAGAAATAGAAACCCCCCTTTTTATTGTTTTTCCTTTCCAAGGAAGTAATTGACCGAACAATAGTAATAATAGATTGAAGTTAAGTCTAAACTATTTTCCTCGTGGGAGCGATCCCAACCTCACTAGTTGGGTTATTTACTTGACACGACCGCTTTACTTCTTATTTGAGAAGTAAGTTTGAGCGTATCAATGATGAGATGACAAATCATCTAATGAGCTATGATGCCCTCATGCTATAAGAAAAACTACTATGATATATGAAATTAATGTAATGGAACTTTATACTGAGCAACGATAGGATAGCTATGAGTTGTGATTCTTTCATTCAGGAAGGCAGAGGTTCATGTAATTATCATGAGATGAGATGTCCATCCAGATGGGTATGGGTCTCCTTATATCTCCTAGTCTTTAAGCCTATACTGCCAGTATATAGTTCTAGCAGTGTTCGACTTTCCTATATACGCTAGCATGTTTTAGTTCACTTTTGCCGATGATTCCACCTCTTTTCGGTGTAGGGTTAAACACTTGATTTCATGATGCTCACATGATCAATGTCGGTTAAGGTTAAAGTTCCCAAACAACGAATGAGGCTTACCTCAAGTAATGCACATAATTAAATGAACGATACGGAAGGTGTTAGGATAGGATAATCAAGAGGTGAGCTATACTTAAGTAATGACACTAGGCTATTCATTGTCATTGCACAGCGAACCCGATGAAAGTATTAAAATACATCCTAGGTATAGTTGGTGTTTACACTAGTATATGAATGCATGAAAATGAAGTACGTATGAGTGAATGAAGAAGACTCTCTGTTTTTTGAAGGATGCTCCCTAGTTTAGGTCCCATATGTTGAGCCCTCATTTCGGGAAGTCTTAATGTCAACTCCATGATTCCAAGGTCTTATGGCAATGATATGAAATATGTGATATGATATGTTCAATATGTTATGTACTATTTACAAAATGATATGTATGATTATGCATGTTACTCTCATTGAATGAATTTCCTAATCCGATTTGGCAAGTCCACTAACTTGACTTGCCTTAACTCATATTGTTAGGAGACAACTCTTCTTAATCATGCATGTCCTTGGTGTGTGCTTTCATATACCCATACATAGTACAAGTGTGTAGTAATCCCATACAACTTTCTACTTATAGGTGCAGTGGTGGTCATTGCTAAAGCTTACGACACTACTTTGAAGTTACCCGGACGTGGAGCATTCATCCGAACATGGTAGGCCCTATTGCTTTCAAGGATTCCTATATTTTATATTATAGCTTAGATGTAGGCATGAGCTAGTGGAGTACGTTCTACTAGTATTTCTTTCCCAGTTATTTTGAGATATTGTATTGGTGCCATTTTGGCAACTCTATATTGTATTACAAATATGACTAGGTCTTTCATTTGATTAGTTTCTATTAGATGGTTGTTGTAGAATGCTTAGGGTTTACGTAGATAGTCTTATACGAGTTTAATGTTGCTCACTATGCAGTCTAAGTAAACAATAAGTTTAAAATTTTCCGCTAAAATTAGACTAGATGATGTAATGATTATGTGTGTAGGCTAGTCTGTGACTTTGACAGGTTAACGAAGTCGGTTTCGACTAGGGTCTAGAGTACGATCATGACAAAGTTTGTATCAGAGCACTAGGTTATATTTTGAGTATAATAAGTTCACATCAACCACATCCAGTAGTTTCTAAGTCATGGTAGTGAAGTGCACCACTGTCTTTAATTAGAGACTGCATGATGCGTAGGAAAAATTCCCTTTTTATGATCTGATCGTGCCTTTTCTAATGTCCGATTTGTTGGGATTAAGAGCGCATCTAACAATAACTCTTGAGGTTAAGAAATATGAATTCGAGGAGAAACGCCGGAGGAGAGATTGGAGGAGCAGCTGCTGGGGTAAATCAAGTTCCTCCCCAGGCTCCAGCTGCTGGAACGGAGATGCATGTTAACCCAAATGGGTTGACAGATTGAGAAGTGAGGACAGCCTCTGTACAGATGTCCCAAGCCATCACTTTACAAGCTCAAGATATCATAGCCCAGGCGGATCAACAAGGTGTTCCAAGGGAGAACCCACCTTCCAGCACCATGCTAGAAGTTTAAGAGACATCACGAGGATGAACCTCCTGTTTACATTGGATCTAACATTGCTGAGGATCTCGAGGAGGAGCGTAGGGAAGCAATGCTGCATGATAGCACGGACTTTTCAGGGCTTAGGGTACATGTCCAAAATGTGGGAAAAAGTAGAATTTTGAAGAACACTAGGGCATGGAACAGGTCAAGGCAAGTTGAGGAGAATTTTTCAAGGAAGAGTAGAACTGAAATCAAAGATAAGCCCATGTTTATGAAGGGACTCTCCCACCATGGGGACTAAAGTTCATCCAAGGGTCGCAATGATAGGGATTCCGAGGCCAGAGTTAAGATAAATAGTGAAGTAGATATACCTCAGGAGAGGCCACCTTGTAGGAAGTGTGGCAAACTTCATGGAGGAGAGTGTATGAGGGGTTCTAATGCTTGTTACAGTTGTGGAAAACTGGGTCACATGATGAAGTATTGTCCGTATATGAAATGTCGAGAAAAAGTGAAGGAGAAAGTTCAACCGAATGGTGCAAGTGAAAAGGCTCCAAGGAGGCAACGATTGTTTACACTTAAGTCTATGGGGGTAGGGGAAGACTCCTTTGGTGATGTCTCGGGTGCGTAGCCTAAACTAGTTTTTCATGTGTATGGTTATATGCAATAGTATGAAGTTAATATGTTAGAGTCATCATGTTGATTGCTGGCTTATGTAACTTATGTGATATTTTATGTTGTATGCTTTGATGAACTAGATTAGGAAGGAGTTCCTTAGTCTATTATTGCGAAGCTGCTAATAGGTTACAAGTATGTGCACCAACCTGCTAATATTTAAATTAGATATTCACACATAAAAAGAATTGATTAGCTTAGGTGTGGATTTTCACCATAAGTGTTATGCTACCATAGACTATCAAACAAGGGTAGTGAGGTTTCCGTTGCCAAATGAGATAGGGTATAAATGGCAGGGCATGGACCAATCCAACAAAGACATATAATTTCAAATATTAAGGCCAACAACATGTTTTCTAAGGGGTTGGATATACTCCTCCTAAGGCTGGTTTTGTTTAAAAAACTCTAAGTGTTAGAGCAATAGTCAACTTGGTGTTGTAAGTCCAAAATCTTATGTGTAATAATTGCAATATGTGAGTTAAAATGAATTCAAGTTTGCATGTCATGTTGCTATTTTTGTATAGCGTGGACATGATTTTCTTTGTGTTGTATGAGTGGTGAGGTGCATCAAGTTAAGTGACATTGAGAATGAAGTTCCTCAATCTCAAATATGAAGCTTCAGATAAGCTTGAGTAATATGCACTATCCAGAGTAAGTGTGAAACAGAAATTCACAAAGGGTAAAGTCTCAAGTATGTCTGCTTATTTTTGAAAATCACCCTCTTTATTCTTAAATGATGTGTAGTGTCATTCAGGGACGAATGTTTCTTAGGGGGGGATAATGTAACAACCCTAAAAATGACTATGCTATGTAATGTCTAACGTATGTAGAATGCCTAGATTAGACAGGGTTCACACAGATTGATACGCGTAGAACCAGATTTCTGAACCTCTGCAACAGCCAAGACATCTAACTTGGTGAGTTAGTTGAGCTAGGAAAGGTTTGTTCCAGCCATGTAGGGCACCCAAATATGAATATTTACCGGGATGAGTCTTAGCCGGACTTTAAAAGGGGGTAATCTTAAGTTTTGAAGGTCTAGGGGTAAAATGGTATTTTCCAGGCTACGGTAGTATTGCAACTACCCAAATTAATTAATTAATTAATATGGTTAAGGGGCAATTTGTGTAGAGGTGGCCGAAATTAACCCTTTAAGCAAAATCTTGCTCCACCCGGGTTCGAGCCTTGGTGGAAGCAATGAATTAATTTATTTATTGAATTTATTAAATTAGTTAAATTAATTAATATTTAGTTTGCAGATTTAATTAAAGGAAAATATTAATATAATAATAATAATAATAATAATAATAATAATAATAACAATAATAACAATAATAATAATAATAATGGAGAGTCCTAGTTTGACTAACTCTCCACCTAATTCTCCTAATCCTAATCCTCTGATTCTCACGTCTCTCACTCTTATTCTCACGTTTTTCATCAGCAAAAAATTTGAAAATAATAATTCTTCACTCTTGAGGAAATTACACACAAAAACTCAATCTAAAAGCTAAGCTAAAAACGAAAATCAACAACATTCTTCTCGACGGATTGGGTTTTGGATTTTGGTGGTGAGGCACTGGTGTCGTGCGAATAGGCACTATTGAAAAAGTGTTGAATGGCATTAATGTATGGGTTTTCTTCTCTATTGGTCCCTTTCCCAAGACACCCTTAAGGTTCTGTTTAAATCAAGATTTAAAAACTAAGGTTGTCCCCGTTGCATACCCATGTAATTAGATCTTTTGAAAGATTCAAAGCATGCGTTGGTATGTTTTCTGGTAGATAATTTTAGGTGTGGTTGTGATTATGTGTTGAATTTATTTCTGGAAATCATGTAAGGGATGAAAAATATATTCAGGAAAAGTGTATTAAGTTGGTTGTTTTGAGCATGTGTGTGCTGTAAATTTACAATATTTGCTGGCTGAAATTTGTATGTTAAAATGTTGTGTTTCGCGTGTATAAAAATGTTAAAAACGTGATGTTCAAATAAGGTTAATGTGGCTGACTAAATTAACTCAAAATAATACAAAATCAATATATGGATGACAGAAAAATGGATTGTAAGAGACCAAATTTTCACCTTGCTGGAAATTTGTGGTCTCGGCCAAGGATATGAAAATTGAACTATGTTCTAAAATTTAATAAATAATGTGAGGTCATTGGGGATTGAACCCATGACCTCTACAAATGTAAACTACATAAATATTTCATGAGAAAAATGAAAGGAAAAATAAATTTGGAGAGTGGGAATTGAACCCACAACCTATTGAATAGATGAGATAGTTAGGAGAAAAATAAATGTGGAGAGTGGGGATTGAACCCACGACCTCTTGAATGGATGAGAGAGTTAGGAGAAAAACGAAGGAGAAAAATAAATGTGAAGAGTGGGGATTGAACCCACGACCTCTTGAATGGATGAGAGAGTTAGGAGAAAAACGAAGGAGAAAAATAAATGTGAAGAGTGGGGATTGAACCCACATCTCCTTTAATAGGTGAGAAAGTTAAGAGATAAATTAAGAGAAAACGAATGAGCTTGTGGGGGATTGATACCACAACCTCCTTGCCTAAAACGAAAAAGAGAAAAGGAGAAGAAAGGAAATATTATGGGAGTGACGGGGATCAAACTTTTGTCCCCCAAATCTGAAAAACACAATCATCAAGTTTAATATAAGATTAAGTGTTGCTCAAGGTATTCGAGATCGGGTTCCCTTGCCTAATTTCCTTGCCTGATTCCGCATTGATACATAAGTCATATGTTAACAATATTTAATGAATGTTGCCTCCAATGATCAAAATTAATATCTTGGCATATCTAAAAGATGCATAAGTGTTCTACCACATAATCTTGGGTAAATATGAATCACTTAGACAAACTATGAATGAAGCCTCATGGCTTGTATGTGTAGACTCATAAGTCTAGCATAGGTTTAAAAGTAAGTGAACCTAAGATGTTATGTTGTGAGATAATGAAACCCAGAGGGGTTATGTAAGAGTGTGACACACATTAAAGGGTCAAGTGCATTGGCATACGATTAAATGAACATTCACGTAAAGCGGTGAGTAATTATGAAGAGTTAAGGTGCTATAGTTAATGAATGTGGTGACAACATGATAAGAGGATAAAGCGAAAGATGAGAAGAATCTAAAATGAGCCTAAGTAAATGTTACAAAGATGTACACACCTATGAGAGTGTATAGTTAATGAACAGACTAGTCTTTATGAACACTCTAATGAAAGTATTGAAGTTAATGCATACTTAATACAATTGATGAGATGATAAATCATCTAATAAGCTATCATGTCGTCATGCTAGAAGACAACTTCTATGATGTGTGAGATTAATGTAATGAAACTTTATATTGAGCACCGATAGGCTATCTATGAGTTGCAATTCCTTCTTTTGGGAAGGCAGAGGTTCGTGTAATCCTTATGAGATGAGACTGTCCATCACGACGGGTATGGGTCTCCTTATATCTCCTAGTCTTTGAACCTATACTGCCAATATAGGGTTCTATGTCAGCCCCAACCCTAGGTGAGGCGGACAAGTACCTTATGTACACATGATTTACAAGTAATCTATGATGAGAAAGTAAACTACTATGCAGATTACTGATGAAGCTTCATATACAATATATTTTGACTAGCTGAACCGCTAGATGTGACAAGTGAAACTATGAATACTGATGATAACTTTACAATGTCTACAAAGCATCTACTAGAATCCATTATGGTACCACTATGAAAATACGCATAGTAAATATACTCGGCAAAGCCCCGAATCAACCTGGAGCTCACCAATATCTGTTGAGTATAATGTGCTTCTATTGGGAAAACCTACTAGTTGAGTACTTGTACGTGCAGCATGAAAAGTAGCATCCATAATAAGGGACGTCAGTACGAAAGAATGTACTTAATATGTAAGGCATAATACAACCATATGTAACATGAGATCTCAAGTGAAACCATAAATAGATAAGACTTCGAGACAACCTTTGCTTTGTACTTGTGGAATCGTACATGTTACATTCTTTTTTTTACTTTTCTGAACTTTATAATATTAATACAACATATGATACAAATGACCAGCTGATATGCGGTAGAAGAGGATTACTCATGATAGGCATTTTAACCCCTGGGATGCTGTCCTTATAATTCTACAAATTGGCATCGGCCCATGCTAGGCTTTCGCCCCTGAGCTGCCACCCTTCCATACCAATTGGGATCGGCCCATAGTAGGCTTTCGCCCCTGAGCTGCCACCCATAATCATACTGATTACTTCAGTTGGATTTTTTCATCTTCGAGTTGTTGTTTATCAGTTCATAATCTTTTGGGATTGTTTTTTAAATAATCATAAATCTTTTGAGATTGTTCTTTTTTATGTTCAGAATTTTTTCGTGATTATTGTTTTGGTGGTCATAATCATTATTTATATTTGGAACTATGAACCAGTAGTAGAAGACATATGAATATGGACTTACGATAATACCAATGACATGGGAAGCAAATGTGACTTGAACGTAGTACTTAGGATCTTATATGATTCGGTAAGCATTTTGACATCACAAATTGAAGCACATCCAGTGAAGACAATTTAACATTCATCCAAGATATTTGAACTCTATATGATACAAATACAAGATGTTCATGCATGTGGAACCAAGGGGGATATAGGGCAGATTCAACTTAAGGACAGATACATATTCCAAGAAAGTATATATAAACGTACAATTGATCAAGTAGTGATCATGTGAGGTAACATTATTGTCTAACACAATGGGAGTAATAACAAGAAAGGGAACATATGAACGAGTGACAAGATGACATATCTATAAACAATTGAAGCAAGTTGGTAAGATATGGGCAGATGATATATCTATCCTATAAACATATGTACCATGTGTAATCTAGGATCACTTTGACTAATATAATGGAAATACGTGCTAGGGGTAGTTTTACAACGAAACAAGTTGAAACTTGCATGCTAACACTTGGCAGAGTAAAGACGCACATTTACTAACAAACTCATATTAGAGTACGCACTTCAATGCTCTAGGGAGTAGGAACTGCAACTATGGATCAGTCACTACCAAGGGCACTTAGAAAGCTTAATTTTTCTAATGCATGTTTTGGATTAATGCCAAAGAAATAGGAAATCAAATTGCCTTACATACCTTGCTAACAATTCAAAACGTATGATTTAAGCTCCTTCTATTCAGATCACTAATCTACAATAAAATAAGTTGTAAGACTAGTATTAGTAGCTAATCAATCAATTTGAGACATTTGATCACACCTAAATAGTAATGAAGCAGTAAGTTGCAATCCATCTAGCCAATGTTTTTTCCTTCCGTATCCTTTTAATCGTGTCTATATACTGTAAAAACCTTCGTATAGGGTCCTCCCCAAAACTTCCTGAAATATTTAAGTTCTTTAACTTCTCCATAATGTCCCGTCACATCCAGTCATATCCCTTATCATAACATACATAAAACGATCTTTGAACATAATAATGTAATAGAAGAAATATGAGTCATGGTTTCTGATCACCAGCACTTGAAGAGCTAACATTTCTTTTAAAGTTCTCAAACAAGCTCATAGCTTAATTTAAAGAGGACTCCCCACCATAGATGTCCAAACATGCAGTAATCACCAGAACATCCTCCATAAAATTCACCATGTAAAAGTAAGAATTTCCAACTATTTCCAACTCACTAACACATACCAAGTGTCCTAGTTAACTCAAGCATAAAAGGGAGAAAATTAAAGTAGCTTACCTTGCTGGACATAACTACCACTTGCTAAGACTTGAATTCTTCAAGGTAAAGGTTGTCCTCCTTAACTTGTCTTAAATAATACCTTCCAATAGCTTGAAATACCTATTATTCAAGAACCCTAATGGTATTTAATGGCTGTTGAATGAATCTAAGAGAGAGAAGAGAAAAAGCTCTAGAAAGTAGATTTTTTTGTCAAAGTAAAAATGGCTGGAAAAAGCTGATATCAATCTCTTTTAAAGGGACCTTCTTTGGCCGACTTTCTCCCTCATTTTGGGCCATAATTTGTCAAGTAGGTGACCCACCTACTTGGCCTTTTCATTTGGACATTTGAACTTAAGAACATTGTCCCTTTTGCCACCTTTCATGTACTTCATTTGCAGCCAACAGGTGTGTATAATTTGGACCATGCATTTAAGTAGGTGATGCACCTAGTTTTCCATTAAAATTATTTGTTGTGGGATTGGGAAGATTGGCCTAGGCTGTCCATTTCCCCCTTATTTTTATATTCAACTTTGGCTAAACTAATGCATAGAGGTGTAGTTTACTTGGCCCAATAACACTGTCAAAAGAGTCTTAGTAGGTGATGCACCTACTTGGTCTGGTCAATAAGTCAAAGTAGGTGATGCACCTACTTGTTACCTAATAGCTTAGTGAAGTCAAGCAAGCACCTAAATATTTTATTCCAATTCAAGACCTTAATAACTTTAACATTCCTTAGAACTTATACACACTACGTCACTTTATACTTTAGAATCAAATACCAACTTATGATCTCAAGTTTAAATATTACCATCAATATCAACTTAATTGGCTTGCATCAAAATCTATAGAATGTTCACTTTAAACCTATTTTATTGCCACCACTTTCCTATGAAACGAATCCATAACTATACCACAAGGCAGTTAATAAGCATTATATAAATAAGACTTGTACACGTAGAATACGGGGTGTTACATTCTAGAAGGGTTCGACTTCCCTATATATGCTAGCATATTTTGGTTCACTTTGGCCGGTGATTCAATCTCTTTTTTGTGTTAAACACTGGATTTCATGATTCTAACATGATATATGTCGGATATGGTTAATGTTCCCAAAGAAATAATGAGGCCAGCCTCAAGTAATGCACATAATGAAATGAACGATACCAAAGGTGTTAGGATAGTATAATCAAGAGGTGAGCTAGACTTAAGTAATGACACTAGGTTATTATTGGTCATAGCACAGGGAACCCAATAAAAGTCTTAAACTACATCCTAGGTATAGTTTGTGTTTACACTACTATATGAATCAATGAAAATGAAGTACATATGAATGAATAAAGCAAACTTTGTGTTTGCTAAAGGAGGCTCCCTAGTTGAGGTCCCATATGTTGAGCCCTCATTTTGGGAAGTCTTAATGTCAACTCCATGATTCAAAGATCCCATGTCATATGAAGGAATGATATGAACTATGTGATATGATATGCGCAATATGTTATGTGTTATTTGCAAAATAATATGTATGATGATGCAAGTTACTCTCATAGCATGACTTTCCTAATCCGATTTGGCAAGTCCACTGGCTTGACTTTCCATAACTCATATCATTAGGAGAGAGATGTTCTTAATCATGCATGTACTTGGTGTGTTCTGTCATATACCCATACTTAGTACAAGTGTGTAATAATCCCATACAACTATTTACGTTTAGGTGCAGGTGCAAGTGAACGCTAGAGCTTACAAGACTACACTGAAGTTACCCGGACGTGGAGCATTCATCCGAACATTGTAGGCCCTCTTTCATTCTAGGATGTCTATATTTTATATTCTAGCTTAAATGTAGGCATGAGCTAGTGGAGTATGTTGTTTCTTTCCAAGATATTTTCAGATACTGCATTGGTGCCATTTTGGCACCTCTATATTTTTTACAGATATGACTATGTCTTTCATTTGATTATCTTGATATTAGATGGTTTTTGTGAAATGATTATTGGTTTATGTAGATAGTCTAAGTAAACAAAAAAGTTCAAAATTTTCCGCTAAAATTAACTTAGATGATGTAATGATTACATATAAAGGCTTGTCTACGACCTCGAAGAGGTCAACGATGCTGGTTTCATCTAGGGTCTAGACTCTGATCGTGACAATTGTCTTCATTGAAGACATCTTGGTATATTTGAATAATGAGGGTGAACACATGGATCATTTAAGGGTAGTGTTTCCAGTGGTTAAGGAGAACCAACTATTCTCCAAGTATAACAAATATGAGTTTTGGTTGAGGTCTGTGACATTTCTTTGTCATATCATCTCTAGTGAGGGGGTGGAGGTTGATCAAATGAAAACCGAAGCGGTCAAGAATGGCCTAGACTAGTGAATTTAACCTACATTGGAAGCTTTTTGAGTCTATCAGGGTACTATAGGAGGTTTGTGGATGGTTTTGTGTCCATTGTATCTCCTTTGACTACATTGACCCAAAAGAGTGCGAAATTTGAGTGGTCGGAGGCATGTGAAAGAAGCTTGATAATCTTTAAAGAGTGGCTTACCTATGCTCTTGTGTTGTATTTACCGAAGGGTACTAAGGGCTTCATTGTATATTGTAATGCATCCCGAGTGGTCTTGGGGCGTGTGATTATGCAACATGGGAAAGTTGTAGCTTATGCTTCTAGACAACTTAAGGGTCATGAGAAGAACTATCCAACTCATGATCTCGAGTTAGAGGTCATGATATTTCCTTCAAAATATGGAGGCATTAATTGTATGGTATCTATGTTGATGTGTATATCGATAGCAAGAGTATTAAATATGTGTTTACTCAAAAGATGTTGAATCTTTGGTAAATAAGGTGGTTGAAATTGTTAAAAGATTACGACATGCGCATCTCCACTAGCTCTACAAGGCCAATGTGGTTGTGGATACTCTAGGCCATATGATTATGGGTTGTGTTTCACAAGTCTAAGAAGCCAAGAAAGACCTAACGAAAGATGTTCAAAGGTTGGGTAGATTGGGGATTAGATTGGAAGATTCTCCAAATGGTGGTTTCATGGTCCATCATAACTCCTAATCGTCTATGATAGTTGAGCTGAAATCTTAGAAACTCCTTTATCAATCATTGATTGATTTGAAGAAATTGGTTCTTAGTAAGTCTAATAGGTCATTCTCCTAAGGGGGGATAGTGTCTTGAGGTATCAAGGAAGGTTGTGTGTGCCCAAGATTGATGACTTGAGTAACAGGATTCTTAAGGAAGCTCATGGTTTGTGTTATTCTATTCATTTGGGTTCTACAAATAGGTATCATCACCTAAGAGAAGTGTTTTGATGGGAAGGCTTAAAAGGGGACAGAGCAGAATTCGTTGCAAAATGTCCAAATTGCCAACATGTGAAAGCCGAACAACAATAGCCGGGTAGTTTACTTCAAGAAGTCAAAGTTCCGACATGGAAGTGGGAAGACATAAATATTGATTTCATATTAGGTTTGGCTCGAACTCAAAAGAAACATGACTCCATATGGCAGGTTGTGGATAGGTTGACCAAATCCGCTCATTTCATTTCCATCAAGTCCACATACTCGGCATAGGAATATGCAAGGATCTTCGTAGATGAGATTGTGTGTCGCCATGGTATTTCATTATCCGTCATATCGGATTATTATGTTAGACTCCAGACCATTGTTAGACATCATATTATTAGATTTTGTGTATTAGTGTTAGATTTTGAGATTCTTGCAAGTGATTTTTGGTGATTAATCAAGCAAACTTTTGGGATTTTACTCTTTCTCATTGAACTAAGTACATGAACTCTTATTTAATATATTTGAATATTGTGATTATGAAATCCATAACTAGGGTTGTGGGAACCATAGGCAAATAATGAGGTAAAACCTAACTAAAATAACAATTCTAGAATAGTGTCTTGCATGTATTAATAATTGTTTCGCTTAGAAGTCTTTTTAACGGATGGCCAACGTTAGAACTCGCCTTAATGCTACTTGCCGGACCAAGGAGGTATATAATAGGAAAAGAATTATTAACATAGATTTAGTGTATACTATCTAATAGGCTAGTATTGATTGGTACGAGATAATAACTTAGTCAAATATTGAATACGATGCTTAATATGAGGTAAAGATAAGGGTTTGGAAAGCAACACACGTAGCCGGACCAAGGTGCGGAGTGAGATTTTCTAGATGCTGGACCAAGGATTTAGAAATACATAACTTATCACTTTGCATTCAAGATACTAAGAAAGAATTGTTCTAGTTAGAATTATAGAGTTATGAACCTGTGGGGAACACGTAAACCCTAGTTACTTTGATTAATTGATTAAACTCCAACATTCAAAGCTGTTAAGTGTCTCTTTCAATTTCGTTAGTTATTTTCACTCATTTAGAACTAGACCCCCCTTTTATTGTTTTTACTTTCCAAGGAATTAATTGACTAAACAATAGTAATAACAGGTTGAAGTTAAGTCTAGACTATATTCCTCGTGGAACGATCCCAACCTCACTAGTTGGGTTATTTACTTGACACGACCGCTTTACTTCTTATTTGAGAAGTAAGTTTGAGCGTATCAAA
>NC_028639.1:15382072-15382912 GCF_001406875.1 Solanum pennellii
GATATTTGACTATGTTATCACCTCGTACCAATCAATACTAGCCTATTAGATAGTATATACTAAATCTATGTTAATAATTCTTTTCCTATTATCTACCTCCTTGGTCCGGCAAGTAGCATTAAGGCGAGTTCTAACGTTGGCCATCCGTTAAAAAGACTTCCAAGCGAAAGAATTATTAATACATGCAAGACACTATTCTAGAATTGTTATTTTAGTTAGGTTTTATCTCATTATTTGCCTTTGGTTCCCACAACCCTAGTTATGGAGTTTATTTACTCATGGCCATAAACACAATATTCAAATATATTAAATAAGAATTCATGTACTTACTTCAATGAGAAAGAGTAAAATCCGAAAGTTTGCTTGATTAATCACCACAAATCACCAACAATCAATGATAATCAAAAGTCTAACACTAATACACAGAGTCTAATAATATGATGTCCAACCTAACAGAGTCTTACCTAACAGAGTCTCTCAATCTAAGAGTCTAACAATCTAACAGTCTCACCTCCAAAACGAGGTTTTTCGAACTATTTATAAAAAAATTAAAACCTAATTAAACAAGGACTCTGTTTGCAGGAAATCTGCCAAAACGCGGCTGGGGCGACGGACCACGCGACGGATCGTCGTGGTCACGACGGACCGTCACAAGCTTCGTAACCCCACATTTGGTCAGACTTCCCCATCTTCCTTCAGCAGCTGCACTACGCTGCCACCTACAGACCGTCACAAGCATGACGGACAGGCTCCGTAGGTGGTCTCTTCTACATTTCGTCGCTCAAAATCTCCGCATTCAGCTTTTGACAGATTTCCTGCAAAACAAAGAGAAACTTATAT
>NC_028639.1:15383058-15383506 GCF_001406875.1 Solanum pennellii
ATCCTTTGCAATCATTTGGCTATCAATCCCGATTAATCTCATCAAATCTATGCATGCTATCACTATTAGGCTTGAATTATGTGGGATCAGAACATGACACAGACTCACCATGCACTAACACCTATCCTCTTCAATTTCTCACCGAGGTGCTAACAATTCCGGTATTGCAACTAGTGTCCTCACTTTAAAAGAAAATCCTCCTTTTTTCACACAATGATTTCAGTTTGAGTATAAGGATTACTTTTCCACACTCGCTCTCAGAACAAAGTCACACTCATTCATACCTATTGCCATAAGCTTGCCCGTATTTTCACTGCCTTAAGTTCGCTATACAACCCTTAGGATCACGATAGGACTTTCTTAGCTTGTAACATAGGCTCAGGGTCAGGTAGGGTATATTTAGGTATACTTTAGTGACTTTTTTCCCTCCTTGACATATCGGCTAAAC
>NC_028639.1:15383683-15453045 GCF_001406875.1 Solanum pennellii
AGCATTCCTCATAATAGCCACCCTCAACTCATGGCAAAGCCATGAGTCAAGGTACACAATACTCGAAATTGGGTCAGGGCCATAATGAAGGTTGTTTACTGCATTAGCCACCCCCAACTTATGCTTTTGGCATAAGCTGAGGTGCACATGTCCAAGGAGGGACCAGGGCCAACACATCGTTCCCAGAAAAGATCAGTTGGGGTGAAAAAGAAAGGTCTAATTTAAGCTCAGATTATTTGGATCAAAGAAGGATAAATTTCATTTGGTTTCTTTTATTTAGGCTAGAAATGGGCTATATTGAATAAGGGCCTATGATCCTTTCCTAATTGTCTATTACAGCTTACTTTTAGCAGCACTAACCAGGCAAGTTCTAGGTCAGTACAAATAGTGGACTATTCAAATCTTCCTCACACTCACTTGACGTCTCATCACTCTACCAGATTATCAGACACCTAGTTCGAATTTTAGACTTAGGGTAATGCAATGGTGTACCTGTATGTCATGGTTAGAGCCACACATTTATCAGTTACTATGCCTAGTCATGCATAATTTTCAAGTTTATCAGGATATGATTTTAGCCATCATGCTTAAGAATTAAACTATGTACAAAAGATATAAACATGCCGGTTCAACAGAAAAAGTAATCTGTCTTTTGGGGAAAAAGAACACAGGCAAGAAAACCCCAAAAGAGCATAGTGAATTGGGCTACTCAGACTTCACCCTAACACTCACTTTCCATTTACCCCACCCCCCAAAAAAAATGTGCAATTGTCCCCAACACATAAAAATTTAAATAATACAGTGGTAGGTGAAGCAAACCAGTGGCGCAAAGCGCCGTCGATCAGCAAGCTGATGGGTCCGGTTTCCCGGAACCCACGTCCTCTGCAATCTAGACACCCTCAGTAGTGTCCTCAGCAACAACCGCACTATCAGTAGTGCCTACTGCTATCTCTATAGTGCGGGAGCTAGACGCCCCAGCCACTAACTCTGATGCTCTCATTTGGTGCGCCTCCTCCTCAGTAAGCGAGGCTCTCCTGGCAGCCTCCATCTCACGGCGCTCCTTCTTCATTGGTGGCTGACCCAGAAGGTGTGCCGGTCAGTGTGCACTCCTCATAAGACTTGGAGGCAGTGACTACGCCGGACGCCACCTTTTTGGGTGTGGCTCTGGTGACACGTGAAGCACGGGAAGGGGTGGAAGTGCCTGTGGGCACGTACCCGGGGTCACGCTCATCATCAGAGCCAATGACCATGCGGGTAGACGGGGTGACAGACTTCGATCGCCCGCGTGCATACACTCGATCTTGTTTAGGTGCCATAGTAGATAGGACCTGTAAAGGATCAATATTAGTACGACAAGTAGCAAACAAGACAAGCAAAACCACACAAAAAAATTTAAAATAAAATTACAATACTATAGTAACAGTGACACACGACGGGCCTGGTGACGGCTCGTCGTGACAATGACGGCTCGTCATGGGGTCTGTCGTGTCTTACTTCGACTATGTATATATAGAGAACCCTGAAGGAGAGTCTCTAACTATTATGATGGTATGTGCAGGACGGAACGTCATAGATACGACGGTCCGTTGTTGGTGTCCGTCAGAGGACACTTGAAAAAATGTGGAGATCCCTACGAGAGGGGTCTCTGACCGTTGAAACGGTCATGCAGGACGGACCATCACAGGTAAGACGGTCTGTCATAGGTGTCCGTCAGAGCACACTTGAGAGAAATGTGGAGACCCTTAGGAGAGGGGTCTCTGACCGTCATGACGGTCATGCAGAACGGATCGTCGAAGGTGTGATGATCCGTTGTAGTTGTCCGTTTGAGGATACTTAGAAAAATAGAGAGAGACCCTTAGGAAAGGGGTCTCTGACAACCAGAACGGTTGTGCAGGACAGACCGTCGTAAGTACGACGGTCCGTTGAAGGACACTTTAGAAAAATATGAGAGACCCTTAGGAATAGGGTCTCTGACAACCAGAACGGTCGTACAGGACGGACCGTCGACAAGATGACGGTCCGTCGCGTGTGCCCTAGTTTGAACATAACAGAAAGACGTACCTGGTACGACGGATTCATGCGACGGTACGTCGCAGAAGCAACGATCCGTCGCTGTATCCGTCAGGACTGCTGCAGAGTAATTTTCTTGCAAATTTAAAACTCATTAGTAAAAAAAATGCTACCATTACTAAAAAGAAAAACTATATGTATTGGGTTGCCTCCCAACAAGCGCATGATTTAATGTCGCAACACGACTGAGGATACTTGATTACTCAGACTTCATCAAGATGGTATGCCTCTTCCTCTCTGTGTATTTGGCATACAAGGAGGGTGGTTCTGCACAAATCAAAAACAATAAAACAAAGTAAAATCAAGAAAATATCAACTAAACAATAGTAATAAGTTTAAGTTAATCTAAAAGCTATAATCCCCGGCAGCAGCGCAAAAATTTGATACGCTCAAACATACTTCTCAAATAAGAAGTAAAGCGGTCGTGTCAAGTAAATAACCCAACTAGTGAGGTTGGGATCGTTCCCACGAGGAAAATAGTCTAGACTTAACTTCAACTTGTTATTACTATTGTTTGGTCAATGACTTCCTTGGAAAGTAAAAACAATAAAAGGGGGGTTTCTAGTTCTAAATGAGTGAAAATAACTAACGAAATTGAAAGAGACACTTAACAGCTTTGAATGTTGGAGTTTAATCAATTAATCAAAGTAACTAGGGTTTACGTGTTCCCCACAGGTTCATAACTTGATAATTCTAACTATAACAATTCTTTCCTAGTATCTTGCATGCAAAGTGATAAGTTATGTATTTCTAAATCCTTGGTCCGGCATCTAGAAAATCTCACTCCGCACCTTGGTCCGGCTACGTGTGTTGCTATCCTAACCCTTATCTTTACCTCATATTAAGCATCGTATTCGATATTTGACTAAGTTATTACCTCGTACCAATCAATACTAGTCTATTAGATAGTATATACTAAATCTATGTTAATAATTCTTTTCGTATTATCTACCTCCTTGGTCCGGCAAGTAGCATTAAGGTGAGTTCTAACGTTTGCCATTCGTTAAAAAGACTTCTAAGCGAAAGAATTATTAATACATGCAAGACACTATTCTAGAATTGTTATTAATCTCATTATTTGCCTATGGTTCCCACAACCATAGTTATGGAGTTTAGTTACTCATGGCCATAAACACAATATTCAAAATATTAAATAAGAATTCATGTACTTACTTCAATGAGAAAGAGTAAAATCCTAAAGTTTTCTTGATTAATCACCACAAATCACAAACAATCAATGATAATCAAAAGTCTAACTCTAATAAAAAGACTCTAATAATATGATGTCTAACCTAACAGAGTCGAACCTAACAGAGTCTCTCAATCTAAGAGTCTAACAATCTAAGAGTCTCACCTCCAAAACGAGGTTTTTCGAACTATTTATAAAAAAAATAAAAAACTAATTAAACAAGGACTCTGTTTGCTGGAAATCTGCCGAAATGCGGCTGGGGCGACGGACCACGCGACGGATCGTCGTGGTCATGACGGACCGTCATGGACTCCGTGGTCCCATACTTGTGCAATTTCTTCTGCTGCTCTCTTCACCACCCTCGACGGCAAGTATGACAGACCGTCATAGGCACAACGGTCCGTCGAGGGTCTTCGTTCCAAAACACTTCAACTCTTGGAATGTGGGTACTGGGATTACTTCTTTGAACTTTATGACGAACCTGCATGATGCACCGTCATAGACACGACGGACCGTCACAAGCTTCGTAACCCCACACTTGGTCAGACTTCCCAATCTTCGTTTAGCAGCTGCACTACGCTGCCACCTACGGACCATCACAAGCACGACGGACCGTCATAAGCTCCGTAGGTTGTCTCTTCTGCATTTCTTCGCTCAAAATCTCCGCATTCAGCTTTGGACAGATTTCCTGCAAAACAAAGAGAAACTTATATAAAAATTAGCACAAAAAGGCTTTTGGACACACTAAACTTAAGGAAAAAGTATTAATTATACCGTGAAACCACGGTATATCAATATCGGATAGGGGTGCACAATTCAAATCTAAGTTTTGGCGGTCATTCCAAAAATGGCTGGGTACCAAGGTGAATCTAAGCACATGTTTTCATCCCTAAACGGATGGTCAAGCGAAATGTACTATTTTAACCCTTGAGGATATGCTTAGAGCTTGTATAAGTGACTTCAAGGGGAATTTGGATAAATACTTCTCTTTGGTTGAGTTTTCCTATAACAATAGTTACCAATCATCTATATCTATGGCTCCTTTTCAGGCCTTATATGGAAAGAGATGTAGGTCTCCAATTGGATGGTTTGAAGTCGGTGAGTCTTTACTTTTGGGTCACAAATTGATATATAAGACTTTGGAGAAACTTCATATGATAAGGAATCGCTTGTAACAACCTATAGTCCACAAATCTTATGACAACCATAGGAGAAGAGATTTAGAATTTAAAGAGGGGCATAAAGTGTATCTAAAACTTTAACCTATGAAAGGGGTGGTGACATTTGGAAAGAAAGGTAAATTGAGTCCTAATTATGTGGGTCCATATGAAATTTAGCAAAGGGTTGGTAAGGTCGCATATGAGTCATAGTTATTTAGTGAATTGTCTTCGGTTCATCAGGTGTTCCATATTTCTATGCTTAAAATGTGTATCGGTGATCCCAACATCATTCTTCCTACTGAAGGTCTAGGTGTTCAAGGGAACCTCTCTTATGAGAAGGTTTTGGTCAAAATCTTTTATAGACAAGTAGAGGGGTTAAGGAACAATGAGGTGGCTTTCATAAAGGTATTGTGGAAGAACCACCTAGTGAGGGCGCAACATGGGAGGCCTAGGCCGACGTGAAGTCCCATTACCCTAATCTATTTGATATATAAGGTTAGTTGTTCCTATTTGTACTGAAAATAATGAGTTCATTTTATATTGCCTTTATTTTTGGTAATATATTGAAATATATGTTTTAGTATAATGATTTACAATGAATTATACCCATTTAAATGAATGTTTTTAATAAAATGCACTTTTACTTGTTTTGAGTTTATGTGGTGTAATTTGGTATGTTGTATCTTTATAAATTGTATTGAACATGATAATATGTGTTGAAGAAGGATTTGGGATAGTAAATGAGCATGTTATGAATGTTGAACTCTTATGAGTTGAGAATGATGTTTTGATTTGCCTTGTGAAAAGGTCATGTGGTTATTTTGAATTGAATTATAACTCATGTTATGATTTATTGTTGTTGTTTGGGCTGCTAGTCTAGAGTCTATTCCTTCCTTTCAAAGAATTTTATTGTCATTCGTGGACGAATGCTCCTAAGGGGGGGGATATTGTAATACTCTAAAAGTCTAAAGCATAATCTAGCGCTTAACATAAGAGTCTAATAGTTTAATATTGTTGAAAGGTCAAATATAATGTATATGAGTCATTATAAAGGTTGTGGATAAAAATGTCAAAGAACGTCCATGACGTCTGGAAAATAGATCAAAGAGTTGTTAGTGTGCATTAGCCTTTTTGACTAAGTTTTAAGAGTCGGAATTCAATGAAATTTGGTGATAAGATGAATAACACGTATTAGAGTTGGTTTATAGTGGAAATGTCTAGGTATGACTCTCGAAGGACTAACCAAAGTATACTGGCAGTGTCTACCTACGTGTGCAGGAGACGAGGCATGCTTGGATCGACGGGGAGTCAATTCCTCCATCGGCGAACACTTAGACATTTTATTTAGCTGTCCATTTGGACCAGTATCTGACACCAAAGACGGGTGTGCAGGACAGAAAGGGTCAAGGGTATAGACTTACCTACGGCCCGTCTGTCGGGGTCTCGTAAGTCAGGACCTTGTATTGTTGTCTCATTTTAATCAATTGAATTAGTTAATTAAATGGTTAGTAATTTAGTTAGGGGTTAAGTGAAGCGTAATTATGTTATCTGATGACTCCTACAAATACCCCAAACCTAATTAAACTAAACCCAGCTCTCATAACTCCGAAAACCCAATTGCTCTTCCTTCTATCTTCTTTGTCTCTCCCAAAGAAACTCCATAGATGAACAAGCAAAGGAGGTTTACGGGGATGATAAGGATAAAGTTTCTCCATAAAATTTCATCAATTAGTAACGTATGAGTTTCATTCACCGTTGGGATTCTTTCCCCAAAGGGTTCCCTCTAAATTGGTTTCAAAAGGAAGAGTTTTAGATGGGTTTTCATCTATTACGAAATTGATCCTCTAATTGGATTTGTTTATGATTTCGTTAGATAATCATGAGTATATTATTATTTATTTTAATCAAATTATTCTAGTTCTTGATTTAGATTCTGAAGTAGATCATGAATTTTACCCAAGTCCTAACCCTAGGCTATGAAGTAGTTATGAATTGTGGTGTATTGATTCAATTGACTTCATTAGTGTGTTTATTACTACTGTGATGACATTACACTCATTTTTGGGTGGAATTGTATTGTTGATGGAAAAATCTTGATGATGGCTTTTAATGGAGATTGGCTTAAGTCTTGTGACCTCAAACCTTTACTTCAATTGTGATTTCTTGGGAAAAAGTTATATTGAAGTATACCTTATAATGAGATTGATTAGGGTTGGTATGATGTTGAATTTAAATTCCTTGATTATGTGATTGTGAGATTATGCTTAAGATGTAATGATATAAGGTTGGTGATGAAGTACCGATATGCCTTACTATGATATAATGATGTTAATGTGCTAATATCACATTTGAGAATTGTAAGTAAAGGTGTTCTCATGCAATTTCTATTAAGATATGAATATGACTATATAAGGGTTAGACCCTATTACCTAAGATAAGTTATGCTTAATAATGAAAGAAATTTCAAAAGGGACTCTAGCTTAGCACCGAGTGAACCAGTTGTGAGGAGTGTCCCTTCCCACATAGTGAAGGTAGGATAACTAATGTACTCATTAGATTGGAGAATATAATGCATGTATCATAGAAAGGGACCCAACTATATCTCCTAGTTCTTGAACAATGTTGCAACATAGGAATAATAGCTAGTGGATCCATGTAGATGCTATGTTCATCTCTCGGTACTACCTTTGCAAGTAGTCCACCTTCCTTTTGTGTAGGTTTCCATGACATCAGATCCAACATTTGCTTATGTAGTCCATGTCGGTTAAGGAAAGATGTTCCTAAAAGTAAAATGGAGTAATAAAGTTGACTCTAATTAGGATGACTTTAGGGGATTGACTTAATCTAGGTAGTGGTATGGGACTGTACATAAACATTGCACCGTTTGAACTTGAAGGAACTCTTAGAAGGATGTTCTTGTATGCTTATACAATTATTTATCTTTCATGTTAATGACATTATGTGATGTTGACTTCACTTATGAACATGCGGTTGGTCTCTGTTGCTAAAGTATGATGATGTTTACTCTTAATGAGATAGTATGTGAAGTTGGATATTTCTAATGGTTGTTGTTGGATTTATTTGATTGAAAGAGGTTATGTGTCCTTACTTAGTCATTGCACTAGTGGACTTAATGGGGGTTCATGAGTAAGGGTCTTGCTTTTGTTATGATGTTATGAATTCTTATACATGCTTGTTGATATTATAACTTGATAGTAGAGTTGTTTTGAGTAGATGAATAATTATGTTGTTATACATGTTGACTTGACTAAAATTGATATTGTTTGTCTTGTGTTGTACATGGTCTTGACTTAAGGGATATGTGATATGGATTTGTATTGGGTTCTTGAATGTGCATAAGGCTTTTCAAAGTAAATTAGCATGTTTTAATGAAATGTCCCTTTTTAGCATGATTTCTATGTTGAATGTGTATATGCTCCCATACATAGTACAAGTGATGTGCCAATCCGGTTTCTTCCTTTTCCCCCAACATTTTAGGTTCCGGTCGTTAAAGGATTCGTGATGACTTTTGAAGAAGACTTGGATTCTCATTCTCCAAGTTGGATAGGTCCTCACCAATTCGAGGGCAGTGCCAGTTTCTAGCATTGGATGTTGATTAGTCTGAAAGACACTTTTTTCATTCTTTTGAATTTGAAGTTCAATGACTGTATAACCTATATGTGGCTTTGGTATTGATTGTTATACTCTTGTCTAGATTGTTCAATCTGAGACATCGGTTTTAAAACAATGTTATATATCTTATATATAAAACTATGTTATGTATCTTATATATATATTTATATATATATATATATATATAGTTTGTAAAACAGTTGAGCAACTCGATTCATCAAAGTAAATGTAGTACTAACTCAATTTTACTTATATATAAAAGTAACATAGATCTCTTGAAGTTTCTCTAACCGACAACCACCACTATGAGCGTAAGTGGTTATACAGCGTCTCGTCCACGCTTCCAGAACTTTCCTATACTCAATCGTCACATAGAACATCCTTAGCCTAGTGGAGCCATTGGCTAACATCACGTGATTATCTAAAAAGTATGACCCGTTAATAACCATTGATGGATACATGGTTTACATGGAGATGTGAGTTATTATGAACTCTCATCCCCACATCGGTTCTCAATACTACTCTCAAAATATACTTAAGCTCATGCTTTTAAAATAACCTCTTTCCTCTGGGTTGAGATAATTTCCTCAACCCCTTTTAGCTTTTAAAAAGCCCTCTTGGAATCAATGTTCCCCTTTCTTGTTCAAAACTCTTTTGGGAAGCCTTAGTTCCCTCTTAACTTAAATGTAAAGACATTCATAACTTCGTAGGGAATACTTAGTTACCTTATATCTTTTGAGAAATGAACTCCACTCTTTAATCTTTACTCAACTTGAAACTTAACTCTTAGGGAATACTTAGTTCCCCTAAAACTTTTGAGATTTAAACTCAACTCATTACTCTTTGCTCAAATTATAGCTTGAGCCTTAAAAAAAAGTTCGAATGTTTGTTTAAGACTCTTGAAAACTTTAAGAACTCACTTTAACTTGCTTCTTATCTTTTAGACTTGAACCTTAACTTCTTTANTGTATGTATACTCGCTATAATATATTATGTGTAAGAGAGAGGTCCACAAAATTCAATGTAGAAGTAGTTAAAAGGTTTTAAATATTCCTCTAATTTAACCTATGAAATGCAAATGACGAATGCTAGGAGGTTAGTCTTAGTCTTCTTCGAGGATGATGACACCGGTTGCTTCTAGGGGATGCTCCCTGTATGTGACAAACTTGGTGACATAGCATAAGATTGAATATCTTTAGAAGTGATGTCTTATTAAACCACGTCTATGTAGATTCTTATTCGTAATTGTGAAGCGAGCCATAATTATGAATAAGAGACTATGTGATGCCTAGAAACTCTAATTTTTTTGTATTCCTATGTCGTGTTTTTAGAGTCTTATTATGCGCTTTCACCTAAACCTTGTATGGTGGTTATAAGTATGAATACTCGAAAATCAGCCGCTAGAAGGGCTGAGGAAGAAATGGCTAATGGGGGGAATCAAGTAAACCAAGTGCCTCCATAAGACAACCAAGTGCCTCCACTTGAAAAAGTTGCTATGGGTGATCATGTTCCGGATGTTCCTCCACCGATGACCGATAGAGATATAAGGGCGGATTTTCATACTTTAACTCAAGCCATGACCTCTAAAGCTAATGTCGTCACTTATCAAGTTAAAGATATGATTGCTGAAATATATAGAGAGGTTGGAAATGAGTTCCTCAACATGCTAACAATATGGCCTTGCGTATGACTTTACTAGAATGAGTCCACCTATGTTCTTTGGGTCTAGTTGAAGAATACCGTCAAGATTTTCTCAATGAGGTCTATAAGATTCTCGATGCTATGGGTGTCCTTAATTGAGAATGCTGAGTTGGCGGCCTATCAACTCAAGGATGTGGCCCAAACTTGGTATGTGCAATTGAGGGATAATATGGCATTAAGAGGTGGCCCAGTTACCTAGGAGATCTTCAAGAAGACTTTACTTGGTAGGATATTTCCTAAAGAGATGAGGTAAGCTTAGGTATAAGAATTTATCAACCTTCGTCAAGGAAGTATGAATATACTTGACTACTCTTTGAAGTTTTCTATGTTTTCCAACTATGCTCCATCCTTGGTTTCAAGTCTAAGAGATGAGATGAGTTGTTTTCTTATTGGGGTGTCCGATGACTTGGTGGAAGAATGTAGTTCAGCTATGCTTCATGATAATATGAATATCTCTTGTCTCATTGTTTGTGCGCAACAAGTGGAAGAAACTAGTGTGAGGAGAAAGAGTAGGGAGGCTAAGAAGGCCAAGTCTTATAAAGGTGGTTCCTCTAAGGGTAGGCTTGACATTCAAGACAAGCCTAGGTTCAATATGAGGTTTTCTAGTCAAGTTCCTGCTAAAGTTTCTACGGCTCGTGATGATAGGGTGTATAACTCTAAGTCTTAAAAGGGAAGACTTACTAGTTCACCAACTAAGAAGTAAACTTGTGGAAAGTGTGGCAAGAAGTATTGTGGCGATTGCCTAGTTGTGATGGACAATTGCTTTGGGTGTGGCACGAGTGGCCACAAGGAGAAGGATTGCTCTAATTTGAAGGGGCAAGACAAATGAAGCGGGCAAACTCAAGCTGGTGGTTCTAATATGGATATTCAAAAAAAGAATCTCTTTTATGACCATTGCTCTAGGGGTGAACAAGAGAGTTCTCCCAATGTGGTGACTGGTATGTTACGAGTCTTCTGTTTTGATGTTCATGCTTTTCTTGATCCAGGTGCTATATTATCCTTTGTTACGCCCTTGATAGCTAGGAAGTTTGATATTTTGCCTGAATCCTAAATGAACCTTTTATGGTTAATACCCCGATAGGTGAGTTGGTGATTGCAAAGAGGGTTTGTAGAAATTGTCCTATTATGTTGTCCAGTAGAGTTACTTATGTGGAATTAGTAGAACTTCATATGGTCGATTTTGCTGTCATTTTCGAGATGGATTGGTTGCATGATTGTTTTGCTTCCATTTAGTGTAGAACAAAAATGGTTAAGTTCAATTTTCAAAATGAGCCCGTTTAGAGTGGAAGGGGGGAAATTCTATTTCTAGTGGTTGTATCATCTATTGTCTTAAGGATTCTAAAATTATCTCAAAGGGGTATTTATGCCGCATTGTAAGAGTTAATGATATAGACTCCGAAAATCATCCCATTGAGTTAGACCCCACAGTAAGGGAATTTTCGGAGGTCTACCCTAATGATCTTCCCAGAATCCCTCTTAAATGGGAAATTAATTTTGGTATTGATTTGCTACCAGATACCGACCCCAATTCAATTCTTCATTATTGAATGACTCTAGCCGAATTAAAAGAGTTAAAGGCTCAAATAAAGGACTTACTAGACAAAAGCTTCATTAGACCTAGTATTTCTCCATGGGGTGCAGTAGTTTTGTTTGTGAAGAAGAAGGATAAGTCCCTTCGAATGTGCATTGATTATCGTCAACTCAATAAAGTTACTATTAAGAACAACTATCCTCTTCCTCAGATTGACGACTTGTTTGATCAACTCCAAGGGGCAAGATACTTTTCTAAGATTGACTTGACATCAGGGTATCACCAACTTAGAGTAAGAGGTAAGGATATACCAAAAATGGCATTTCTGACTAGATATGGCCACTAAGAGTTCTTTGTAATGTCCTTTGGTCTCGCTAATGCCCCACTATATTTTATGGATCTCATGAATAGGGTGTTTTAAAGTTACCTAGATTCATTTGTTAATGTCATCATTTGACGACATCATGGTATATTCGAAATTGAGGGTGAACATATGGATCATTAAAGGGTAGTGTTGCAAGTGCTTTAGGAGAACCAACTATTTGCCAAGTATAACAAATATGAGTTTTTGTTGAGCTAGGTGACATTTCTTTGTCATATCATCACTAATGAGGGGATGGAAGTTGATCCATGGAAAACCAAAGCGGTCAAGAAGTGGCCTAGACCATTGACTCCAACAGTTATTAGAATCTTTTAAAGTCTATCGGGAAACTAAAGGAGTTTTGTTGATGGTTTTGCGTCCATCGTGTCTCCTTTGACTACATTGACCCAAAAGAGTGTAAATTTGAGTGGATGGAGATATGTGAAAGAAGCATCTTAAATTTGAAAGAGCGGCTTACCTCTGCTCCGGTGTTGACTTTATCAAAGGGTACAGAGGGCTTCGTGGTATACAATGATGGATCCCGAGTTTTCTTGGGGTGTGTGATTATGCAACATGAGAAAGTTGCAGCGTATGCTTCTAGATAACTTAAGGGTCTTGAGAAGAACTATCTAACTTATCCTCTCGAGTTAGCGGCAGTGGTATTTGCCTTTAAAATATGGAGGCACTACTTGTATGGTATCCATATTTATGTTATACCGACCACAAGAGCGTTCATGTTTACTTAAGAGGAGTTGAATCTTTGGAAAAGAAGGTGGTTGGAATTGTTCAAAGATTACGAAATGAGTATTCTCTACCACCTCGGCAAGGCCAATATGGTTGCGGATGATATAAGCCGTATTACAATGGGTATTCTTTCTCAAGTAGAAGAAGCCAAGGAAGACCTAGTGAAAGATGTTATAGGTTGGAAGATTCTCTAAATGGTGGTTTCATGGTCCATCATGACTCCGAATTGTCATTGGTGGTTTAGGCAAAATCCAAGCATTACCTTGATCAATCATTGATGGATTTGAAGAAATCGGTTTTCAGTTATCCTAATGGGTCATTCTCCTAATGGGGGGATAGTGCCTTGAGGTATATACAAAGGTTGTTTGTGCCCAAGATTGATGACTTGTGGAGCCGGATTTTTGTGGAAGCTCATGGTTCGCGTTATTCCATTCATCTCGGTTCTACAAAGAGGTATACTGACCTAAGAGAAGTGTTTTGGTGGAAAGATTGAATTAAAGGGGACAAAGCAGAATTCGTTGCAAAATGTCCAGATTCCAAACATGTGAAAGACGAACACCAATAGTTGGGCAGTTTACTTCAATGTATCAAAGTTCCCACATAAAAGTGGGAAGACATAAATATAGATTTCAGTTTAGGTTTGCTTCGAACTCAAAAGCAACATGATTCCATATTTGTGGTTGTAGGTTTGTTGACCAAATCCACTTATTTCACTCCCATCAAGTCCACATACTCGACATAGGAATATGCAAGGCTCTTCGAAGATGAGATTGTGTATCGCCATGGTATTTTGTTATCCATCATATCAGATAGGGGTGCACAATTCAGATCTAGGTTTAGCAGGTCATTCCAGAAAGGATTGGGCACCAAGGTGAAGCTAAGCATCACATTTCATTCCCAAACGGATGGTTAAGCGCAACATACTATTCTAACCCTTGAGGATATTCTTAGAGCTTGTATAATTGACTTCAAGAGGAATTTGGATAAACATTTTTCTTTGGTTGATTTTTCCTATAACAATAATTACCAATCATATTTATCGATGGCTCCTTTTTCATGCCTTGTACAGAAAGAGATGGAGGTCTCCAATTGGAAGGTTTGAAGTTAGTGGGTCTTCACTTTTAGGTCCCGATTTGATTTATAAGACTTTGGAGAAAGTTCATATGATAAGGAATCGTTTGGAAATAGTCAATAGTTGACAAAAGTCTTATGACGACCATACGAAAAGGGATTTAGAATTTAAAGAGGGGCATAAAGTGTATCTAAAACTTTCACCTATGAAAGGGGTGGTGAGATTTGGCAAGAAAGTGAAATTGAGTCCTCGTTATGTGGTTCCCTATAAAATTTTGCAAAGGGTTGGTAAGGTCGCATATGATTCAAAGTTACGTAGTGAATTAACTTCTGTTCATCCAGTGTTCCATATTTCCATGATTAAAAAGTATATCAGCGATCCCGAGTCCATTCTTCTTATTGAAGGTCTAGGTGTTCAAGAGAACCTCTCTTATAGAAAGTTTCGGTTGAAATCCTTGATAGACTAGTATAGAGGTTAAGGAACAAGGAGGTGGCTTCCGTAAAGGTCTTACGGAAGAATCACCTAGTTAAGGGTGCAAAATAGGAGGCCGAGGCTGACATGAAGTCCCATTACCCATATCTATTTGATAACTAAGATTAGTTATTCCTATTTGTAGTGTAAATAATGAATTTATTTTAAATTGCCTTGATTTTTGGTAAAGTATTGAAATATATGTTTTAGTATAATGATTTACCATGAATTATGTCTATTTAAATAAAAGTTTTCAAGAAAATGCTCTTTTACTTGGTTTTAACTTATAAAGTGTAATTGGTATGTTGTGTCTTCATAAAATGTATTGAACATGTTAATAGGTGTTGAAGAAGGCTTTGGCATAGTAAATGAGCATGTAATGAATGTTAACCTAATATGAGTTGAGAATGATGTTTTGAGTTGCCTTGTGAAAAAGGTCATGTGGTTATATTGAGTTGAATTATAACTCATGTTTCTTATGTTGTTATTGGTTGGCTGCTAGTCTTTAAACTATTCCTTCCTTTCAATGAATTTTACTTTCATTCAGGGACAAATGTTCTTAGGGGGAAGATATTGTAATACTCCGACAGTGTAAAGCCTAGTCTAGACCTTAATATGAGAGTCTAATAGTTTTGTTTAAAGGTAAAATATATTGTATATGAGTCATTTAGCAGGTTCTAGGATCAAAATGTCAAAGAACGTCTATGACGTCTGGAAACTAGCTCAAAGAGGTGTTAGTGGGCCTAGCCTATTGGACAAAGTTGTAGGAATTGGAATTCCATGAAATTTGGTGGTAAGATGTATAACACATATTAGAGTTTGTTTATAGTCGAAACGTTTGGGTAAGACTCCCAAGGACAAATCAAAGGGTCCTTGAGGAGAACCTTTGCATTTTGGGTAAAAACTGCCAAGAGGCAGTGTCGTCCTATCTGTGCAAGCGATAAGGCATGCTTGAATCAATGGGGATTGGATGCCTCCATCGACCAACACTTTGACTTTGTGGTTACTAGTCCATTTGGACCAGTATTTGACACCAACGACGGGTGTGTAGGACGGGAGAGGTCAAGGGCGTACACTGACTACGGCCCGTCAGTTGGGGTCTCGTAGGTCAGGCCCCTGTATTTCTGTCTCGTTTTAAAGAATTGCATTAGTTAATTAAGGGGTTATTTAATTAGTTATACGTAAAAGGAGGCATAATTAAGATAGCAAATGACTCCTATAAAGACCCCTAACCAAATTAAAGTAAACCCAACTCTGATAACTCCCAAAACCCAAATTCTCTTCCTTTTATTTTCTTTCTCTCTCCCAAAGAAACTCCATAGAAGACAAGGCAAATGAGGGTATAGGTCTGATAAGGATAAAGTTTCTCCATAAAATTTCATCATATAATTAGGTATGAGATTCCATTCAGCGTTGGAATTCTTTTCCCAAAGGGTTCTCTCAAAATTGATTTAAAAAAGAAGAGTTTTGGACGGGTTTTAATCTATTACGAAATTTATCCTCTAATTGGCGTTATTTAGTATTTCCTTAGAAAATGATGAGTCTATTCTTATGTATTGTAATATAATTATGCTAGTTCTTGATTTAGGTTCTGAACTAGATCATGAATTTTACCAAAGTCCCTAACCCTAGGCTATGAACTAGTGATTAATTGTTGTGTATTGATTCAATTGACTTCATTAGTGTGTTAATTTACTATTATTTCATAATATTACACTCATTGTTGGGTGGAATTGGATGGTTGATGGTAAAACCTTGATTATTGCTTGTGAAGGAGATTAGGGTAAGTCTTGTGATCTCAAACCTTTACTTCAATTGTGGCTTCTTGTGTTTAGTGAAGAAATTATATTGAAGTATACCTTATGATTATATTTGGTATGCTTGAGTATGTTATTGTGAGATTATGCTTAAGATGTAATGATATAAGGTTTGTGATGAAGTACATATGTGTCTTACTATGATATAATGGTGTAAATGTGCTAATCTCACATGTGAGGGTTGTAATGAAAGGTGTTGTCATGAAATTCCTATTGAGATATAACTATGAATATATAAGGGTTAGACCCTATGACCTAAGCTAAGTTATGATTGATAATGAAAGAAATTTAAAAAAAGACTCTAGCTAGCATCGTGTGAACTAGTTGTGAGAATTGTCTCGCATAAAGAGGGTCCCAAATATATCTCCTAGTTCTTGAACTATGTTGCCCCCATATGAATACTAGCTAGTGGATCCACGTAGATATGTTCATGTTTCGATACTACCTTGGCAACTAGTCCACCTTCTTTCGGGGTAGAGTTTCATGACACCGGATTCCATATTGGCTTATGTGGTCTATGTCGGTTAAGGCAAGATGTTACCAAAAGTAAAATGAAGTAATAAAGTGGACTCTAACTAGAATGACTTGAGGGGTTTGAGTTAGTCTAGTTAGGGGTATGAAAATCTACCTATATATTGCACTAGTTGGCCTTGAAGGAAGTCTTAGAAGGATGTTCTTGTATGCTTAGACGTTTATAAATTTAAATGATATGCATATATATTGATTTTGTATGTTAATGACATTATGTGATGTTGAATTCATTATGAACATGTGGTAGGTCCCTATTGCTAAATTATGATGATGTTTACTCGTAATGAGATAGTATGTGAAGTTCGACATCACTTATGTTTCTTGTTGGGTTTTACTTGACTGAGTGATGTTATGGGTCCTTACTTAGTTATTGTACTAGTGGACTTAATCGTGGTTCATGAGTAAGAGTCTTGCTTTGGTTATGATTTTATGAATTCTTATACATGATTGTTGAAATATATCTTGATGGTAGAGTTGTTTTGAGTATATGCTTAATTATGTTGATATACATGTTGACTTGACTAAACTTGATGTTGTTGGTCTTGTGGTGTACATGCTCTTGACTTTAAGAGATATATTCCATTGGTTTGTATTGGGTGCTTGAATGTGCCTAAGGCTTTTCAAAATAAATTAGCATATTTTAATGAAATGTACCTTTTTAGCATGATTTCTATGTTGTATGTTCATATGATCCCATACTTAGTACAAGTGATGTACTCACCCCGTTTCTCCCCTTTTCTCCAACCTTTAAGGTTTCGGTCATTGAAAGGTTCGTGATGACTTTTAAAGAAGACTTGGTTTCTCATTTTTCAAGTTGGGTAGGTCCTCACCACTTCGAGGGAAATGTCACTTTCTAGTGTTGGATGTTGATTACTCATAAAGACACTTTGTTCATTCTCTTGCATTTGAAGTATTATGATTGTATAGTCTATATGTGGCTTTGTTATTGATGTATGGGATATGCCCAGCTGTTATACTCTTGTCTAGATGGTTTAATATGAGATAGCCGTTTTAAGACTATGTTATGTACTTATTTATACATGTGACATAAAAGTAACAGACTGTGTATTCTTCCTATACTAAGGGTCTGTGTATACTCGCTACAATATATTATGTGTAAGCGAGAGGTCTAAGTAAACCTCAAGTAGAAGTAGTTAAAAATTACTAAATTTTCTGCTATTAACCTATTAAATGCATATGACAAATTCTAAGAGGCTAGTCTTAGTGCTATTCGAGGACGACGACACCCGTTGCTTCTAGGGGGTGCTCCCGGATGTTTCAGGATTAGGGCTAGGGTGTAGGTCTTTTTTTAGGTTTTATGGTTCAGGGTTTAGTATTTGAGGTTTAAATCTATGGTTTAGTATTTAATGTTTGGGTTTTGGTATTTTGGGCTTGGGGTTTTGATTTTATGGTTTAGGGTTACGGTTAGGGTTTTGATTTATTTAATTTTTAGGTTTAGGGTTTATAATTTCAGGTTTAATATCAATGGTTTAGTGTTTAATGTTTGGGTTTTTTATATTAGGCTTGGGGTTTAGGATTTATGTTATGGTTAGGGTTAGTGTTAATGTGAGGGTTAGGGTTAGGGTTTAGGTTGACTTTTAGGTTTAGGGTTTGGGGTTAAGGATTTGAGTTGTAATATCTATGCTTTAGTATTTAATGTTAGGCTTTTAGTATTTTAGGCTTAGGGTTTAGGGTAAGAGTTAAGGATAGGGTTAGGGTTAAGGATAGGGTTAGTGTTATGGATCGTGTTAGGGATAGGGTTAGGGTTAGGGTAAGGGTTTAGGTTTTTTTAGGTTTTAGGTTTTGGGGTTTAGGATTTTTTATTTAAATTATATGGTTTAGTGTTTAATTATTAGGTTTAAGTATGTTGGGCTTGGGGTTTAGGATTAATAGTTTTGGGTTAGGTTTAGGTTTTTGGTTATGGTTTAGGTTTTATTTAGGTTTTAGGATTTGTGATTTAGGATTTTAGGTTTAAAATCTACGAACTAGTGTTTACTGTCTGGATTTTCATATTTTGGACTTGGGGTTCTTTTTGGACTTAGGGTTTAACGTTTAGGGTTTAGGGTTTAGGGTTAGGGTTAGAGTTAGGATTAGGGTTAGGGTGTAGCTTTTTTAAGGTTTTATGGTTCAAGGATTAGCATTTGATGTTTAAAATCTATGGTTTAGTATTTAATGTTTGGGTTTTAGTATTTTGGGCTTAAGGTTTCGGGTTTATGGTGTATGGTTAGGGTTAAGGTTAAGGTTAGGGTTAGGTTTTTTTTTTTAGGTCTTTGGGTTTAGCGTTTAGGATTTTAGAATTAATATCGAAGGTTTAGTGTTTAATGTTTGGGTTTTGGTATTTTGGGCTTGGGATTTAGAGTTTATGAAAGTGTTTGGGCTAGGGTTAATGTTAGGGTTACGGTTAGTGTTTAGGTTGTTTTTTAGGGTTTGGGGTTTTGAGTTAAGGATTTGAGTTATAATATCTATAGATTATTTTTTACTGTTAGGGTTTTTGTAATTCGGGATTAGGGTTTAGAGTTTAGTGTTAGGATTAATGATATGGTTAGGGTTAGGGTTCGTGTAGGGGATAGGGTTAGGGTTAGATTTTTCTTTTTAGGTTTCATGTTGTTGGTTTTACGATTTTTTGTTTAAAATCTACGGTTTAGTGTTTAATTTTTTTGTTTTTGCATTATGGGCTTGGGGTTTCTTGTTAATGATTTAGGGTTAGCGTTAGGTTAAGGTTATGGTTAGGGTTTGTGATAGGGTTAGGGTTTAGTTTTTTTTTTAGGTTTTAGGATTTGTTTTTTAGAATTTTTATTTTTAAATCTATGGTTAGTATTTAATGTTTGGGTTTTCGTATTTTGGACTTGGGTCTTTTTTTCAGACTTAGGGTTAAGGATTAAGGGTTTAAGGTTTAGGGTTAGGGTTAGGTTTAAGATTAGGGTTAAGGTGTAAGTATTTTTCAGGTTTCATGTTTTAGGGAGTAGCATTTCAGGTTTAAAATCTATGGTTTGGTATTTAATGTTTGCATTTTTGAATTTTGGGCTTAGGGTTTTGGGTTAAAGATTTAGGGATAGGAATTTCGCTTTTTTTACGTTTTTGGGTTTAGGGTTCAGGATTTTAGGTTTATATCAATGGTTTAGTGTTTAATATTTGGGTTTTGGTATTTTGGGCTTGGGGTTCAGATTTTATGGTTGGGTTATGGTTAGGGTTAATGTGAGGGTTAGGGTTAGGGTTTAGGTTGTTTTCTAGGTTTTAGGATTTGGCATTAAGGATTTATGTTTTAATATCTACGATTTAGTGTTGAATTTTAGGGTTTTGGTTTTTTCGACATTGGGTTAAGGTATAGGGTTTAGGGTTAGGTTAAGGATATGTTTAAGGTAAGGGTTCGTGTTAGTCATAGATATAGGGATAGGGTTAGTGTTTAAGGTATTTTTTATGTTTTACATTCTGTGGTTTAGGATTTTTCGTTTAAAATCTATGGTTTAGTGTTTAATGTTTTGGTTTTTGTATTTTGAGCTTGGAGTTTCGGGATAATGGTTATTGGTTAGGGTTAGGGTTAATGTTAAGGTTTGGGTTAGGATTAATGTTTTTTTAGGATTTAGGGTTTGTGATATAGACTTTGATTGTTAATATCTATGTTTAGTGTTTAATGTTTGGGTTTTCATATTTTGAACATAGGGTTTAAGGTTTAGGGTTTAGGGTTAAGGGTTGGCTTAGGATTAGGGTAGGGTTAGGATTAGGATTAGGATTAGGGTGTAGGTTTTTTTTAGGTTTTATGGTTCAAGGTGTTGCAGTTGAAGTTTAAAATCTATGGTTTAGTATTTAATATTTGGGTTTTGGTATTTGGGCTTAAGGTTTCGGGTTTATGGTTTATGGTTAGGTTTTGGTTATAAGGTTTAGATTAAGGTTAGGGTTACATTTGTTTTTTTTTTGGATTTTGGGTTTAGGGTTTAGGATTTGAGATTTAATATCAAAGGTTTAGTTCTTAATGTTTGGGTTTTTGTATTTTGGGGTTGGGGTTTAGGGTTTATGATAGGGTTAGAGCAAGGGTTAATGTTAGGCTTACAATTAGGATATAGGTTTCTTTTAGGTTTTAAAGTTTCGGGTTAAGGATTGGAGTTGTAATATTTATGGATTAGTTTTTAATGTTAGGGTTTTGGTATTTTGGTGTTTGAGTTTATGATTTTGGGATTTGGGTTAGGGTTAGATTCGTGTTATGGATAGGGTTAGGGTTAGGGTTTAGTGTTTAGTTTTGGTACTTTGGGCTTGTTTTATGTTAATGGTTTAGGGTTAGAGTTAGGGTTAAGGTTATGGTTAGGGTTTGGGTTTGGGTTAGGGTTTAGTTTTTTTTTTAGGTTTTAGGGTTTGTTTTTGGGATTTGAAGTTTAAAATCTATGATTTTAGTGCTTAATGTTTGGGTTTTCTTATTTTGGGCTTGAGGTTTTTTTTGGACTTAGGGCTAAGGGTGAAGGGTTCATAGTTTAGGGTTTAGCATTTGAGGGTTTAAAATTCATGGTTTAGTATTAAATGTTTGAGTTTTGGTATTTTTGTATTAGGTTTAGGGTTATTTTTTTAGTTTTTGGGTTTAGGGTTTAGGATTTGAGGTTTAATATCAATGCTTTAGTATTAAGTATTTGGGTTTTTTTATTTTGGGCTTTGGGTTTAGGGTTTATGGTAGGGTTATGGTTAGGGTTAATGTTAGGGTTAGGGTTAGGGTTTAAGTTATTTCTTAGGTTTTAGGATTTGTGGTTAAGGATTTGAATTGTAATATCTATGATTTTGTGTTACTTTTAATGTTTTGGTATGTTTGGCTTTGGGTTTAGGATTTAGGGTTTAGGGTTAGGGTTGAGGATATGGTTAGGGTTAGGGTTCGTGTTACGGATAGGGATAGGGTTAGCATTTAGGTTTTTAGTTAGGTTTTACGTTTTGGGTTTTAGGATTTATTGTTTAAAATCTATGGTTTAGTGTTTAATGTTTGGTTAAGTATTTTTGTCTTGGGGTTTAGGGTTTAGGGTTTGGATAAGGGTTAAGGTTTGGGTTAGGGTTAGGGTTACGGTTAGGGCATAGTTTTTTTAGGTTTTAGGGTTTGTGGTTTAGGATTTGGGTGTAAAATCTATGATTTTGTGTTTAATGTTTGGGTTTTTGTATTTTTGGCTTATGGTTTATTTTTTGATTTTTTTTGGACTTAGGGTGTAGGGTTGGGGTTAGGGTTAGGGTGTAGGTATTTTTAGGTTTTATGGTTCAGGGCTTAGAATTTGAGGTTTAAATTCTATGATTTAGTATTTAATATTTTGTTTTTGTATTTTGCGCTTAGGTTTTTAGGTTAATGGCTTTGGGTTAGGGTTAGGATTAAGGTTAGGGATAGGATTGGGGTTAGGGTTACAATTAGGGTTTTGGTTCTTTTTTTGTTTTAGGGTTTCTCGTTAAGGATTAGAGGTTTAAAACCTACAGTTTATTGATTAATGTTTGGGTTTTCTTATTTTGGACTTAGGGTTTTCTTTTTGGACTTTATTTTGGAATGGATTTAAGGGTTTAGGATTTGGTTTAGGATGTAGTTTATTTTTTAGGTGTTATGTTAAGGGTTTAGCATTTGAGATTTAAAATCTATGGTTTAGTGTTTAATGTTTGGATTTGGTATTTTGGGCTTAGTGTTTCGGGTTTAAAGTTAGGTTTTTTTTTTTATGTTTTTGGGTTTAGGGTTTAGGATTTGAGGTTTAACTAAATGGCATAGTGTTTAATGTTTGAGCTTTAGTATTGTTGGCTTGGGGTTTAGGGTTTAGGGTAGGGTTAAGGTTATGGTTAATATTATGATTAGGGTTAGGGTTTAGGTTATTTTTTAGGTTTTAGGGTTTGGGATTATGGATTTGAGTTATAATATATATGATTTAGTGTTTAATATTAGGGTTCTGGTATTTTGGGAGTTGGGTTTAGGGTTTAGGTTTAGTGTTGGGTTAGGGTTCATGTTAGGGTTGGGGTAATAGTTAGGGTTAGTTTTTTTCTAGGTTTTTGGTTTTAGAGTCTACAATTTTTTTAAATCTATGGTTTAGCGTTTAATTTTTGGATTTTGGTATTTTGGGTTAATGGTTTAGGGTTAGGGTTAAGGTTACAGTTACGGTTTGGATTTGGGTTAAGGTAAGGGTTTAGTTTTTTTTTTAGGTTTTAGGGTTTGTGGTTTAGGATCTGAAGTTTAAAATCTGTTGTTTAATGTTTAATGTTTGGATTTTTGTAATTTGGACTTAGGGTTTTTTTTACTTAGTGTTTAGGGTTTAGGGTTTAGGGTTAGGGTTAGGGTGTAGATTTTTTAGGTTGTATGGTTCAGAGTTTAGCATTTGAGGTTTAAAATATATGTTTTAGCATTTAATATTTGAGTTTTGGTATTTTGGGCGTAGGATTTTGGGTTTAGGGTTTAGGGTTACGGTTAGGGTTTTGAATTTTTTTAGGTTTTTGGGTGAAGGGTTTAGGATTTGAGGTTTAATATCATTGGTTTAGTGTTTAATGCTTGGTTTTTGATATTTTGGGCTTGGGGTTTAGGGTTTATAGTATGGTTAGGGTTAGGGTTAATGTTAGGGTTAGGGATAGAGTTGAGGTTGTATTTTAGGATTTAATGTTTGGGGTTAAGGATTTAAGTTTTAATATCAATAGTTTAGTTTTTAATGTTAGGGTTTCCATATTTTGGACTTAGGTTTTTTTTGGGACTTAGGGTTGAGGGTTAGTGTTAGGGTTAGGATTAAAGTTAGGGTGTAGGTTTTTTTAGGTTTTATTGTTCAAGGTTTAGCATTTGAACTTTAAAATATATGATTAAGTATGAATTGCAACAACCCTAAAAATGGATATGCTAAGTAATGATTAATATGTCTCTAATGGTTACGATTAGACCAGGTTCACACAGATTGATGCGCGTAGAATCAGACCTTTGAACCCTTTTTACTGCCAAGCTAACTAACATGGGGAGTTAATTGAGCCTAGGAAAGGTTGGTTCCAACAATGTAGGGCTCCCGAATATGAAGATTTAACCGAATGAATCTTTACCGGATTTAAAAAGGGAAAATCATAAGGTTGGAGGGTCTAGGGATAAAATGGACTTTTTCCAGTATAAGGGTAGTATCGTAATTACCCTAAATATGTAATTAATTATGTAATTAATATGGTTGAGGGGCATTTTTGGGAGAAAAGGCCCAAAATTGGCCTTTGAGTGAAGTCTTGCTCCACTGGGGTTCAAACCTAGGTGGAAGCAATGAATTAAATTGTTTTAATTAAATTGGTAAATTAATTTAATTAATTAATAAATATTAGCTGATTTAAGAAAAAGGAAAAATCAGATTTTTTAAAGGTTTGAAAGAGTCTTAGTTTGACTACGTCTTTACCTAAGCCTAAACCACCTTTTACATTTAACTTTCTCTCTCTCACATCAAAACCTCTCTTTCTTTTCACGTTCTCTATGGAAAAATACATGAAATTAACAGCATCTAAAAGTTCTTCACACTTGAAGAACATTCACGTTAAAAATATAGTCATAACATATCAAAAAATGTTAGGAAAAGGGAGGTTTTTCTCGTCGATGTTTGGTGTTTAAGCTCGAATTTGGACGTGAGTTGGAGGAGGTCTTTGGGAAGAAAGTTCAAGGTTTGAACGTCAAAATAAGGTATGGGTTTTGTTAGTGTTTGTACCTTTCCCAAGAGACCATTAGGACTTAGATGAATCTATTCCCAAAACTAGGGTTGTTCCCCGTTGCATGTCCCTGTCACTAGATCCCATCGATGCCTGAATGTTGGTACGTTTACTTGTAGATATTAGGCATGTAATGTGTTTTAGTGATGAATATGTTCATTAATGTGTATTTGGAATCGTACGAATGATAAACTATGTTTTCCAAAAATTTGTGTTTATGTGTGTGCAATGTGTAGTCGTGACTTTGAACACATATTGAAGCAGTAAAATGACTTGTTTTATGGTTGTATTTCACTTGCACAAAGTTGCATACGTCGTGATGTTCATATGAAGTATAATGTTGTTGATTTGAGTGATAACTATTAGCTAAATGAATCCATGAAAATGCACCAATAGATGAATTACTTGATCCATGAATTACCCTATGAACTTGTAACAACCCTAAAAAATGGGTATCCTAAATAATTATTAATGTGTCTAGAATGCCTACGATTAGACCGGGTTCACACGAATTGATGCGCGTAGAACCATACCTCTGAACCCTTCTGATAGCTAATCCAACTAACTTGGGAAGTTAGTTGAGCTAGCAAAGGTTGGGTCCAGCCATGTAGGGCTCCCGAATATGAAGATCTACCACGATGAGTTTTCACCGGACTTAAAAAGGGTAAATCTTAGGTTTGGAGTTTCTTAGGGGTAAAATGGTCTTTTTCCAGGCAAAGGGTAGTATCATAATTACCCTATATATATGTATAACTAATTATTTAATTAATAAGTTGGAGGGGCATTTTGGGGAGAGAGGGCACAAAAATTGACTCTTAGAGTGAAGTCTTGCTCCACCCGGGTTCGAACCTAGGTGGAAGCGATGATTTTAATTGTTTTTTTAATTTATGTTGGTAAATATGTGTAATTAATTAACATTTATTATTTATTGGCTGATTTAAAATAAAAGGGAAATAAGATTTTTACCAGTTAATAAAACCTTATTTGACTAAGTCCTAAACTAGACTCCTAAGCCTAAGAAAACTCTCATCTCTCACACTCATCTCTCTCTCACGTCTCTATCATTCTCTTTCACGTTCTCTATGCTAAAATAATGTACAAGAATAGAAAATTTACCAAAGTTCTTCACACTTGAAGAACTCACAATGACAAATAAAATCAAACGCTAAGCAAAGTACATTAGGCAAGGGGAGGGTTTTTGCGTCGAAAGTTTGGTGTTGAAACTTGGTTTTGGACGTGAGTGTTGGATAAGGTTTGGGCAGAAACATCAAGGTTTGAACGTCATAAAAGGTATGTGATCTCTTCTCTCTTTTTCCCTTTCCCAAGAGACCCCTTAAGGTTCAATATATTCTTATCCAAAAACTAGGATTGTTCATTGTTGCATGTCCCTGTCAGTAGCTCCCGTTGATTCTTAGGTTGGGTATGTTTTCTGGTAGATATAAGTCATGTAATGTGTTTTCGTGATGAATATGTTCATTAATGAGTGTTTGGAATCGTATGAATGACAATCTATGTTTTCTGAATATATGACTTACGTGCGTTTGGGTGTATTGTTGTGACTATTGGTCATGTATTAGGAATTGAAATGATATATTATTTCTTTTTATTTTATGTACAAATATTTATGCAAATCGTGATGTTTATATGAAGTGTAATGTGGCTGAATTTAGTGAGAAACTCTTGGATAAACGAATCCATGAAAATGCACCTAAAACGTTATAAATGAACCATGATATTTCCCTAAGAACTAATGTGTAACTTGATGAAAAAGATGCTAAAAAATTACAAATTTTCCAGCCATATGTTGATGAATTTCGGTCAAGTGTAAATGTTTTAAAATGTTATGAAAGATGAAGAAAAATAAGTGAGGTCACTAGGGTCGAACCCGTGACCTCACCATGTTAAAAACCATGTAAATAAGTCAGTTAACAGTATTGTGGCGAGGGGGATTCGAACCGTTGTCTTTGCTGGAAAATGAAATCATGAAAACAAGAAATGAGAGGAGTGGGATTCAAACCCACAATATCTCAAACAGACTCAAGGAAATTAAATATAAATAAATGTTGAGGCGTGTTGGAATCGAACCCACGACATCTAGGATGATTTATGGATTTAAGAGAAAAATAAAGTGAGGCTGTGGGGATTCGAACCCACAACCTCATGGTCAACTCGAAGAAGTCAAGGAAAAAGAAATCAAAATAGAATGGGTTGTGGGGGTTCGATCCCACAACCCCTCGGCCAAGAAAGAGAAAATTTAAAGAAAAGAAATTAAAAGGAAATTAAGGCGTTGGGGCTTGATCTTGAGTCCACAAGTCGTGTGGACCAAAATAAAATAAATGAAAAATGTAAATGTTGTCCAAGGGATTTAAAATCGGGTTCCCTTTTCCAAATTTCGTATTGACACATAAGTCATACGTGAATTGCATGTTTAAGAATAATGCTTCCTACTTAGATCGAAATTGAGATCTTGTCATACATACAAGATGCATATGTCTTGTACCATATAATCGTAGGAAGTTAAGAATCACTTAAACAAACTATGAATGAAGCCTCATGGTTTGTATGTATAGACCCATAAGTCTAGCATACATTTAAAAATAAGTCAACCTAAGATGTATTTAACGAAATGATGAAACCCTAGAAGGGTTAAGTACGAGTCTAAAACACACAAAATGGCCAAGGGCATTGGCATACGATGAAATGAATATTATGTAATGAAATGATGAAACCCAAGAAGGGTTAAGTAAGAGAGTGAAACACACAAATGGCCAAGTGCATTGGCATATGATCAAATGAACATTCACGTAAAAAGGGGTGAGTAATTATGAAGAGCAAATGTGCTAATGTTAATGAATGTTGTGACAAAATGATAAGAGGCAAATGTAAAAGATGATAGCAATTCCAAATGAGCCTATGTAAATGTTATCAAAACGTACTTACCTATGAGAGTGTAAAGTTAATGAAGGGACCAGTCTCTATGAACACTCTAAAGAAAGTATTGAGAATAATGTATACTTAATACTAATGATGAGATGAGAAATCATCTATTGAGCTATGATGTCCTTATACTAGAATCCAACTTCCATGACGTATGAGTTCAATGTAATGGAACTTTATACTGAGCACCGATAGGCTAGCTACAAGCGGTGCTGCCTTCTTTCGGGTAGGGCAGTGGTTCACGTAACTCTCATGAGATGAGACTATCCAGTATGCCGGGTATGGGTCTCCTTATATCTTCCAATCTTCAAACCTATAATTCCAATATAGGGATATGCCGGGGTTCAATTCGCATGTACGCTAACATGTTTTGGGTCATTTTTCCAATGATTCCAACTCCTTTCTGTGTGGGGCTTACATTGGATTTCATGATGCTCAGATGATATATGTAGATTAAATTTAAAAATTTTTTAAAGAATGAATGGGGCCAGCCTCAAATGATGCACATAATTAAATGAATGATACCAAATGTCTTAGGATAGGCTAATCAAGAGGTTAGCTAGACTTATGTAATGATACTAGGTAATTCTTTGTCATTGCACAATGAACCCAATGAGAGTCTTAAACTACATCCTAGGTATGGCTGGTGTTTACACTAGATTATGAATGTATGAAATGAAGTACATATGAATAAATGAAGAAGACTCTTTGTTTGCTAAAGAAGCTCCCTAGTTGAGGTCCCATGTTTTAAGGCTTCATTTTTGTGAAGTCTTGATGTCAAGTCCATGATTCCAAAGTCTCATGGTGTATGAACGAATAATATGAAAGTTGTTATGTTTTATAAGTACTATGTTATTGTGCTAGATGCAATATGTTATGTGCTATGTGCAATATGATACGCATGATGATGCATGTTACTCTCATGGCATGACTTTCCTAATCCAAATTTGGCAGGTTCACTAACTTTCCTAATCAAAATTTGGAAAGTCTAATGACTTGACTTTATATAAATCATGTTGTTAGGAGATAACTATTCTTACTCATGCATGTCCTTGGTGTGTGCTTGCATATACCCAAACTTAGAACAAGTGAGTACCAATCCCATACAACTCTATATTTTTAGGTGCAGGCATAGGTGGACGTTAGATCTTACAGGTCGATGCTGAAGCCATCTGGACGTGGAGTATTCATCCGTACTTGGTAGTCCCTCATGCGTTCAAGGATGCTTGCCCATTTTATTCTAGCTTAGTTATAAGATTGAGCTACTGGAGTATGTTCCACTAGCGTTTCTTTCCCGTTTTTATTTCAGACATTGTATTGCTGCCATTTTGGCAAGTATACATTTAATGCAACATTGAACTATTTCTTTCATTTGATGTTCTTAATGTTTGATGGTTGATGGTCAACGTATATGAATTTAAGTAGAATGAATTACATGCATGTTACGAAACAAAAAGTTCAAAATTTCCTCTTAATTTAACCTATATTAAGTAAGGATGACGTATGTAGGCTTCTCTGCGACCTCTGAGAGGTCAACGATGCCGGTCTCTTCTAGAGTCTAGACACCGGTCGTGACATTGTTGGTATCAGAGCGTTAGGATAATACCGAGAATAATAAGTTCATATCAACCACATCGAGTACTTTCTAAGTCATGGTAGTGAAGTGCACCACTATACTAAATTATAGACTACCTGATGCATAGGAAAATTCTCTTCTTCTAATCTTATCGTGCCTTTTCCGAATGTCTTATTTCTTGATGTTATGATTTTGTCTAACATCAATCCTTGTTGTTTTCAAAGAATTAATACTAGGAGAACCATTGTTCAGAGGAGAGGAGGACCAGATTTTGGGGATAAACAACTTCCACCCCAGCCCGAGTTGAAGGAGTGGCTATGCCAGTTAACCCTACCGGCTTGACTGATGCGGAGGTGCTGGCATCTCTGGTCCAGATGACAGAGGCCATCACTATGCAGGCCTAATCCATGACTGACCAGGGCAATCGGCAGAATGTTCAAAGTGAAAACCCACCAGTTCGTACCATGGATGACATGCTACGAGACTTCACGAGGATGAATCCTCCTATTTTCACAAGGTCCAAGACTTCAGAAGATCCCCAGGAGTTTGTGGACAATGTACATATGATTTTGGTTCCATGGGGGCACGGGATACACAGAAAGCTGAGTTGGCTTCCTATCAGCTTAATGATGTTGCACAGACTTGGTGCAAGATGTGGCAGGATAGCCGAGCGTTTAGAGGAGTTCCGTTCACTTAGGAGTTGTCTACGACACCTTCTTAGAGATATTCTTCCCCAGGGAGATTCGAGAGGCCAAGGTTGAGGATTTAATCAACCTTAAGCATAGATCAATGACAGTCAGGGAGTATTCCCTGAAGTTTGTTAAGCTATCCAGGTATGCTACTTCACTTGTATCTAACAGCAGGGATAAGATGACAAGGTTCCTCACAGGAATCATCGGAGTTCTGGAGGAGGAGTGTCGGACTGCGATTCTCCACGATAACATGGACCTGTCCAGGTTGTTGGTGCATGTACAACAGTTGGAGGACGGCCAGAAGAAGAGGGGATCCGCGATGCTAGGAGGCCTAAGCCTCATTATCAGGCAGATCCTAGCAATGGAGGCAACAAAAACAATTTTGGCACCCATGAGCAGCCCAGATTAAAAATGGGGCAACAGAGTTCAACGAACTCTAACTTTCTGAGGAGTACAACATATAGAGGAGGCAGACCCGATCCCAAGAAGAGCAGTGGAGATGATAGGCAGCGTCCGAGAAAGAAATATGCTAAGTTTGGTCGTGCTCACAGTGGAGAGTGCAGACAGAGCACTAATGCTTGTTTCGGTTTCGGTAAAAGCCGACACATGGTTAAGGACTTCCCAAAGAATAGTGTTCAGGCTGGAGGTAATGCTCATCCTAGGCCTAATCCATAGGGTGCAGCAGCAGCGGAGGCTCCTAAGAGGAACAGGTTCTACGCCCTGAAGGGTAGGGAGGAGCAGGAGAAGTCAGCTAATGTGGTCTAAGGTATGCTGCAAGTATTGTAAACTTCTGTTTATGCTTTACTTCATCTAAGGTCTACGCTTTCCTTTGTAATTCCTTTACTTACTCTCACTTTTGAGACAATTCTTGAAGTTCTACATGATCCTATAGCTGTTAGTACACCTTTAGGAGAAAATGTAAGAACTGATAGCCTATACAAGAATTGTCCAATAGTTGGTAAGTCTATGTGTGCAGACATGGTTGAGTTACCAATGCATGATTTTGATGTTATTCTTGGCATAGACTTGCTTCATAGTTGTTATGCTTGTATGGATTGTCGTAGTAGGGTTGTGAGATTTTTTTTCCCCAATGAAGATGAGCTGGTCTGAGAGGGGTACAACTCGAGTCCTCAAAATCCCTTGAATTCGAACCTTAAGTCCAATAAAATGATGTCGAAGGGGTTATTATGTCATCTTGTTAATGTTAATGATTTATATCATGAAACTCCTTCCATAGACTCAGTGCCAGTAGTAATGAGTCCCAAAATGTATTTCTTGATGATTTGCCTGGACTTCCTCCCCCTGGAGAGATTGACTTTGGTATCGACTTAGAAACCGATACTAAATCAGTTTCAATTCCTCCTTATAGAATGCCTCCAGCTGAACTCAAAGAGTTGAAGCTACATTTAAAAGATCTCACTTATAAGGGTTTCATTCAGCCGAGCATATCCCCTTGGGGCGCTCCATTGTTGTTTGTGAAAAAAAAAGATGGAACCCTTAAAATGTGTATCGATTATCGGCCACTCAACAAAGTAACTATCAAGAATAGGTATGCACTTCGCTAAATACATGACTTGTTCGACCAACTCCAAGGATCTAGTTTCTTCTAGAAAATTGATCTTTGTTCAGGGTACCGTCGGCTCAGGATTAAGAATTTAGATATCCCAAAGACAACCTTTTGTAACTGTTATGGTCACTATGAGTTCCTAGTTATGTCATTTGGTCTCACGAATGCACCTGCTGCATTTATGGATCTCATGAAAAGGGTATTCCGTGAATACCTTAACTCTTTCGTCATAGTACTCATTGATGACATTCATCCACTCTAAGACCAAGGAAGAGCATGAACATCATTAACAATAGCTGTATGCCAAATTCAGCAAGTGTGAATTCAAGATTAGATCAGTGACCTTCCTCGGTCATGTTGTGTCCGACAAAGGTGTGGAGGTAGATCCCAGGAAGACTGAGGCTGTTAAGAACTGGACAAATCCTCTTACTCCCATAGACATTCGTAGCTTCTTAGGATTCGCTTGTTATTATCGCAGGTTTGTGGAGGGTTTTTCTTCCATTGTTGCCTCACTGACAGTTTTGACTAAGATGAAGGCCAAGTTTGAATTGACGGAGACGTGTGAAAAGAGTTTCCAGGAGCTCAAGAAAAGAGTCACTTCAGCCCCGGTGCTTACTTTGCCTATGTGTGGTGAGAATTACACTATTTGTTGTGATGCATCTAGGGTTGGTTTGGGTTGTGTTCTTATGCAGGGTGGTAAGGTGATAGCTTATGCATACAGACAGCTCAAGGTTCATTAAAAGAATTATCCCACTCATGACCTGGAGTTGGCAGTTGTGGTGTTTGCACTGAAATTGTGGAGGCACTACTTGTATGGAGTGCATATGGATATGTTCACAGACCACAAAATTCTCCAACACGTGTCCACACAGAGGGAGTTGAATCTACGTCAGCGGAGGTGGTTGGAGGTGTTGAAGGACTATGACATGAATGTCCAATACCATCCAGGTAAGAGTAATGTTGTAGATGATGCTTTGAGTAGGTTGAGCATGGGAACTACAACCAATGTTGAGGATGAGAAGAAGGAGTTGGTGAAAGATATACACAGACTGGCCAGACTGGGTGTGCGGTAACTTGACTATACTAGTGGGGGTGTTTCAGTTCATCATAGATACGAATCATCATTAGTAGTTGAAGTCAAGGAGGGTAAGCATCTTGATCCTGGTTTGATGGAGCTGAAGGACTCATTGTTTGTTAATATGAATGAGTCTTTTGCTTTGGGAGATGACAGCATACCTAAGTACTAGGATAGGCTGTGTCTACAAGATGTAGATGATTTGCAATCGAGGATCATTGCAGAGGCCCATGGTTCCAAATATTTGATACATTCAGGTTCCACAAACATATATCATGATCTTAAGCAGATCTATTGGTGGGATGGAATGAAGAAGGATATTGCAGAATGTGTGGCCAAGTGTCATAATTATCAGCAGGTTAAGGAAGAAGATCTTAAGCCTGGCGGTCTTACTCAGATCATTGTGGTTCCGACTTGGAAGTGGGAGGCCATTAATATGGATTTCGTGGTTGTTTTTCGAAGACTAGGAGACATCATGACTCCATATGAGTTATTGTGGACAGGATGACTAAGTCTGCCCACTTTTTCACTTTGAGGTCTACTTACAGAGCCGAGGATTATGATAGACTATACATTGATGAGATTGTGAGATGTCATGAGATTCCTCTGTCTATCATTTAAGATAGAGGAGCTCAATTCACTTCACATTTTTGGAGATCATTTCAGAAGAACTAATGCATGCAGGTAAATCTTAGTACTGCCTATCATCCACAGACTGATGGGAAGGAAGAGCGCACCATTCAGACATTGGAGGACATGTAGAGAGCGTGTTTGATTGACTTTAGAGGTAGTTGGGACGACCATATTCCTTTGATAGAGTGCTCGTATAATAACAGTTATCGCTCCAGCATTCAGATGGAGCCGTTCGAGGCACTATATGGTAGGAGGTATAGGCCTCCAGTTGGATGGTATGAGGTTTTAGAGTCATCCATTTTGGTTCAAGAGATCATGCATGAGGCCTTAGAGAAGGTCAGAGTGATTAGGGATAGGTTGGCTACTGCTTACAGTCGACGGAAGTCTTCTGCAGACAACAGAAAATGGCCCTTAGAATTTGATGTTGGTGACCAGTTCTATTTGAAGATATCACCTATGAATGGGGCGATGAGGTTTGACAGGAAGGGGAAGTTGAGTTTGAGGTATGTTGGGCTATATCCGATCTTACAGCGTGTGGGTGAAGTGACTTATTAGTTGTCATTGCCTGCGGATCTAGCTTCTGTTCATCCTGTTTTTCATGTCTCTATGTTAAAGAAGTGCCTAGGTGATCCAGCATTGATTCTACCTGTTGAAGGTTTGGGGGTCGATGAAGAGTTGTCCTACGAGGTACCTATTCAGATTTTAGACAAACAGGTCAAGCGGCTAAGAAACAAGAAGATTGCCACAGTGAAGGTATTGTGAAGGAAACATCTTGTTTAGGGTGCTATGTGGGAGGCCGAGGCCGATATGAGATCCCTCTACCTTCATCTTTGCTTTTCAGGTTAGACTTCCTACTCTTAAGTCTAAGTTCCCTTCTTTCTCCATTTTTTTTTGTTATTTATTGTTTGTGAATAAAATTTATGTTATGATCTGACTGGCATTATGCTAGATAGTTAGTAGTGGAACAAATGTTCCTAATGGGGGGGATAATGTAACAACCCTAAAAATTGATATGATAAGTAATGCTTAATGTGTCTAGAATGCCTACGATTAGACCGGGTCCACAAGATTGATGCGCGTAGAACCAGACCTCTAAACCCTTTTGACAGCCAAACCAAATAACTTGGGGATTTAGTTGTGCTAGGAAAGGTTGGGTCCAGCCATTAAGGGATCCCGAATATAATGATTTATCCGAATGTGTCTCTACCGGATTTAAAAAGGGGAAATCATAAGTTTGGAGGATCTAGGGGTAAAATGGTATTTTTATAGGGTAAGGGTAGTATCGTAATTACCCTAAATATGTAATTAATTATTTTATAAATAAGGTGGAGGGGCATTTTGGGGAGAGAGGGCCAAAAAATGGCCTTTGAGTGAAGTCTTGCTCCACTGAGGTTCGAACCTAGGTCGAAGCAATGATTTAAATAGTTTTAATTAAATTTGTAAATTAATATAATTATTTAATAATTATTATCTGATTTAAGAAAAAGGAAAAATCATATTTTTGTAAAGGTTTGAAAGAGTCCTAGTTTGACTATGTCTTTAGCTAAGTCTAAAACACCTTTCACGTTTATCTCTCTCTCTCTCTTATGTCAAAACTTCTCTTTCTTTTCACATTCTCTCTGCCAAAATACAAGAACTGACAAGAAACTAAAATTTCATCACACTAGAAGAACATTCACGTTAAAAATATAATCAAAACATATAAAAAAAATTAGGCAAAGAAAGGGTTTCCCCGTCAAAGTTTGGTGTTGAAGCTCGGATTTGGACGTGAGATCGAGGAGGTCTTTTGGAAGAAAGTTCAAGGTTTGAACATCAAAATAAGGTATGGGTTTTCTTACTCTTGGTACCTTTCCCAAGAGACCCTTAGGACTTACATGAATCTATTACAAAAAATAGGGTTGTTCCCTGTTGCATGTCCCTGTCACTAGCTCCTATCGATGGTTGTAGGTTGGTATGTCTACTGGAAGATATTAGGCATGTAATGTGTTTTAGTTATGATTATGTTCATGAATGTGTGTTTGGAATTGTACGAATGATAACCTATGTTTTCCAAAAATATGTGTTTATGTTTGTGCAATGTGTAGCCGTAACTTTGAACATGGATTGAAGCAAGAAAACAACTTGTTTTATGGTTGTATTTCACGTGCACAAACTTGCATAAATCATGATGTTAATATGAAGTATAATGTGGTTGATTTGAGTGTAAACTACTAGGTAAATGAATCCATTAAATGCACCTAAAGATGTACTACATGATGCACGAATTACCCTATGAACTAACGTTTAATTTTGATGTAAAGGATGGTTAAAAACATACATAATTTCCAGCTATATGTTTATGAGTTTCGGTCAATCTAAGTTCTTCAGTATGTTATGAATAATAAATCAAAATAAGCGAGGTCATTGAGAATCGAACCTGTGACCTCAGTATTGTAAAAGTCATCGAAATAATGTATGTTTAAAAGAATGTGGAAAAGGAGATTCAAAGCAGCGACCTCGATCGAAAATGAAGTACAAAAAAATGAGAGGAGTGGGTATCGAACCCACCACCTCGCAGTCAGAATTAAGGAAAAGTTAGAAGAAAAAAAAAAGGTTGAGGCATGTGGGAAACAAACCCACGACCTCTAGGAAGAATGAAGGGAATTTAAGGATAAAAATTAAAGTGGGGCTGTGAGGGTTCGAACCCACACCCTCTCGTCCAAGAAGGAGAGGAATTAAAGAAAAGAAAATAAAAGGAAATGAGGTTGTTGGGACTCGATCCCACATTCTCTCAGTTCCAATGAATGAAAAATAAAGAGAGAAATTAAGGAAAAATAAAATGTAAGCGTTAGGTCTTGATCTTGGGTCCCCAAGCCGCGTGGATAAAACCAAAACAAATAAAAATGTGAGTGCTTTCCATGGGACTAGAAATCGGGTTCCCTTGCCCAAATTCTTTATTATTACATAAGTCATACGTGAATAAATGTTCAAAAATAATGTTGCCTACATAGATCGAAATCGAGATCTTGGCACAAATACAAGATGGATAAGTCTTGTACCACATAATCTTATGAAGATATGAATCACTTAAATGATTTATGAAGGAAGCCGCATGGCTTGTATGTATTGACCCATAAGTCTAGCATAAGTTTAAAGTAAGTCAACCTAAGACGTATGTACTGAGATGATGAAACCCCATAAGGATTATGTAAGAGTGCGAAACACAATTAAATGGCCTAGTGCATTGGCATACGATGAAATGAACATTCACGTAAAGGGGTGAGTAATTATGAAAAGAAAATGTGTTAAATTTAATGAATGAGGTGAAAATATTATAAGAGGCTAATGTGAAAGATGAGAGCAATCTCAAATGAGCCTAAGTAAATGTTACCAAAACGTACTCACCTATGAGAGTGTAAAGTTAATAAAGAGACCAGTCTCTATGAACACTCTAACGAAATTATTGAAGTTAATGCATACTTAATACTAATGATGAGATTAGAAATCATCTAATGAGCTTTGATGTCCTCAAACTAGAAGCCAGCTTCCATGATGTATGATGTGAATGTAATGGAACTTTATACTGAGCATCGATAGGCCAGGTATGAGCGGTGATGCCTTCCTTCGGGAAGGGCGGAGGTTCACGTAACTCTCATGAGATGAGACTGTCCTGCATGCCGGGTATGGGTCTCCTTATATCTCCTAGTCTTTCAACCTATCCTGCCAATATAGCGTTCTAGCAGGGTTCAATCCCCAGCATACACTAGCATGTTTTGGGTAACTTTGACCGGTGATTCCACTTATTTTCTGTTTGGGGCAAACACTTTATTTGATGATGCTCACATGATCTATATTGATTAAAGTTAAAGTTCCCAATCAATGATTGATGCCAGCCTCAAATGATGCACATGATGAAATGAATGATTCCAAAGCTGTTAGGATAGGATAATCCAGATGTGAGGTAGACTTATGTAAAGACACTAGGTCATTCTTGATCATTTCACAGTGAACCTGATGAAAGTCTTAAACTACATCCTAGGTATAGCTAGAGTTTACACTAGCTTATGAATGTATAAAGTGAAGTACGTATGAATGAATGAAGCAGACTCTGTGTTTGCTACAGAAGGCTCCCTAGTTGAGATCCCATATGTTGAGCCCTCATTTTTGGGAAGTCTTGATGTCAAGTCCATGATTCAAAGTCTCATGGCGTATGAACGAATGATATGAAAGATGTTATGTGCTATATGAAATATGTTATGTGTTATGTGTAAGACGTTATATGTTGTATGCAATATGATACGTATGATGATGCATGTTATTCTCATGGCATGACTTTCCTAATAAAAAATTTGCATGTCCACCAACTTTCCTAATCCAAATTTGGCAAGTCTACTGACTTGCCTTTCCATAAATCATGTTGTTAGGAAAGAGCTATTTTTACTCATGCATGTCCTTGATGTGTGAGTACATATACCCATACTTAGTACAAGTGTGTACTAATACCATACAACTCTATATTTTTAGGTGCAGGCACAGGTGGATGTTAGAGCTTACAGGTCGATGCTGAAGCCATCTGGACGTGGAGCATTCATCCGTATTTTGTAGGCCCTCATGCATTCCAGGATACTTGCCTATTTTATTCTAGATTAGATTTAGTTTTGAGATAGTGGAGTATGTTCCACTAGCGTTTCTTTCCCAATTTTATTTCTGACATTGTATTGGTAGCATTTTTGCAAAATATACATTTAATGCAGCATTGAACTATTTCTTAAATTTGATGTTCTTAATGTTAGATGGTTGATGGTGAACGTATATGCATTTAAGTAGAATGACTTACATTCATGTTACGAAACAAAAGGATTAGATTTTTTGCTAAAATTAACTTAGATGAAGTAAGGATGACGTATGTAGGCTTGTCTGCGACATCTGAGAGGTCAATGACGTCGGTCTCGTCTCGAGTCTACACTCTGGTCGTGACATTGATGCTTGGGTTTTGGTATTTCGGGCTTAGGGTTTTTAGTTTGTGGTTTAGGTTTAAGGTTAGGGTTAAGGTTAGGTTAGGGTTAGGGTTAAGGTTCTTGTGTTTTTTAGATTTTTTGGATTTAGTGTTTAGGATTTGAGATTTGATATCAATGGTACAGTATTTAATGTTTGGGTTTGGGTAGTTTGGGCTTGGGGTTTAGGGTTTATGGTAGGGTTAGGGTTAGGGTTGACTTAGGGTTAGGGTTAGGGTTTAGGTTGTTTATTAAGCTTTAAGGTTTTTTGTTTAGGATTGGATTTGTAATATACCTTAGTGTTTAATATTAGGGTATTGATATTTTGGTCTTTGGGTTTTGGGTTTATGTAACACTTCGAACGTCTAAGATGTGTTCTAGATCTTAAAATTGGTTTCAAAGGCTTTAGAAACTTTTTTGAGGTCTAATTTAATAAATATAAGTCATTCAGGTAATCTAGAAATCAAAATGTCAAGGAACGTCCATGACATCTTGAAACTAGTTCAATGAGGTGCTAGTATGCCTTAGCCTTTTTCACTAAGTTTTACGAGTCAGAAAATAATGAAAATTGGTGGAAGGGTGTCTAACATGTATTAGAGTTAGTTCATAGACAAATCGTTTAGATACGACTTCCCACTGACCAACGAAGCACCCTTGAGGAGGACCCTTGATGAAGTGGGTAAAAGTTGTCAAGGGACAGTGTCACCAATGGATGCCATTGACGAGCCGTTGGTGAATTAACGAGGCGTCGATGCCACTTTCATGAACACTTAGCCAAATTTGAGAAGGGGCTATTTTTTATATTCTCTGAATTCATCGATGAGTGTGCAGCACGGAGGTGAGCAGTGCCCGCCGATGGACACACGATCCATCGATCGTAGTCTCGTCTGTGATGGGTCTGTTCTACTGCTCAATTTTAAGTGACCTAATTTAATTAAATAGGTGGTTAATTAATTTGTTAGGTGTTTAGGGAATCCTAATTAAGTTAATTAACAACATATATACAGACCCTAACCTAATTAGACTAACCTAATCTCTCATAATTCACAAATCCAAATTCTCTCTTCCGTCTCTCTTTTTTCTCTCTCAAGTTGAAGAACACCATAGAAGGTAATTTCAAAGAGGTTATAGGGATTCAATCACCAAAGTTTCTCTATCAATCTTCATCAAACATTAAGGTATGTGATTCCTTTCACCTTTGGGACATCTTTCCCTAAAGGGTTCCTTAAAATTGATTTCAAAAGATAGGTTTTCATGTGGGTCTTTTACAATCTCGAAATTGATCTTGTGAATATATTTGTTTATGATTTCTTTTAGATATTATGAATATATGAACATGTATTCTAACTCAATTATGGTATTTCTTGTTTTATTGGTCTAGATTGTAGAAGATTACCTATTCCCCTTAACCTTGGGTTGTGATCTTCATAAGAATTTTGTTATGTTGGTTCAATTGAGTTGATTATTAGTTGAATTACTATCCTATGATGTTATTGTATCCGTAGTGAAGGAATTTCCGGTTGTCTTTCCAAATGTTCATTACAGTATTCCTCCCCAATAGGAATTGATTTTGGTATCTACTTGTTACCGGATACAAATCCAATTCCTCCTTACAGGATGGCTCCAGCCGAATTGAAAGAGTTGAAGTCTCCACTCAAAGATTTAATAGAAAAATGTTTCATTAGACCTAGTATTTCTCCATGGGGTGCTTCAATTTTGTTTATGATGTAGAAGGATGGATCTCTTAGAATGTGTATCAACTATTGTCAACTTAATAAAATAACTATTAAGAACAGGTATCCTCTCCACCGGATTGATGACTTGTTTGAACAACTCCTAGGGGCGAGCTACTTTTCTAAGATTGACTTTATATCGGGGTATCACCAACTTAGGTTGAGACGTGAGAATAATACCAAAAATGGCATTTCGGAGTATATATGGTCACTATGAGTTCTTAGTAATGTACTTTGGTTTCACAAATGGCCCGATGAATAGGGTGATTCAAAATTACCTAGATTCATTTGTCATTGTATTAATTGAAGAAATCTTGGTATATTCGAAAAATGAGGGTGAACACATGAACCATTTAAGGGTGGTGTAACAAGTGCTTAAGGAGAACCAATTACTTGCCAAGTATAGCAAATGTGAGTTTTGATTGAGGTCCGTGGAATTTCGTTGTCATATCATCTCTAGTGAGCGGGTTGAGGTTGTTCCAAGGAAAACCGAGGCGGTGAAAAATTGTCCTAGACCATTGACTCCAATCGACATTAGGAGTTTCTTAGGTTTAGTGGGTCATTGTCAGAGTTTTGTGGATGGTTTCACGTCCAATGCATCTCCCTTGACTACTTTGACCCAAAAGAGTAAGAAATTTGAGTGGTCGGAGGCATGTGAGAGAAGCTTCCAAATCATGAAAGATAGGCTTACTTCCGCTCGAGTTTTGTCTTTACCTGAGCCTACAATGGGATCCGTTGTGTATTGTGATGCATCCCGAGTGGGTTTAGGGTGTGTTCTGATGCGACATGGCAAAGTCGTAGCCTATGCTTCTACACAACTTAAGGTGCATGAGAGAAACTATCCAACTCATGATCTTGACTTAGCGGCCGTGGTATTTCCCTTGAAATTATTGATGCATTATTTGTATAGTGTCCATATTGATGTGTATACCGACCACAAGATTCTACAATATGTGTTTACTCAAAAGAAGTTAAATCTACGACAAAGAACGTGGTTGGAATTGTTAAAACATTACAACATGAGAGTTCTCTATTACCCCAGCAAGGCCAATGTGATTGAGGATGCTCTAAGTCGTATGACCATGGGTAGTGTGTCTCATGTAGAGGAAGAGAAGAAAGACATAGTGAAAGATGTTCATAGGTTGGCTACATTGGGTGCTAGGTTGGAAGATTCTCCGAATGGTGGTTTATGGTCCATCATAACTACGAGTTACCATTGGTCGTTGAGGTGAATTCCAAACAACACCTTGATCAACCATTGATGGAGTTGAAGGAATCGCTTCTTGGAAAGCTTAAAGAGTCATTCTCCTTAGTAGGGATGGTGTCTTGAGGTATCAAGGAAGGTTGTGTGTTCCCAATGTAGATGGTATGAGGAAACGGATCCTTGAGAAAGCTCATGTATCTTGTTACTCCATTCATCTGAGTTCGACAAAGATGTAGCATGACTTTTGGGAAGTGTTTTGGTGGGAAGGTTTGAAAAGGATATAGCTGAATTTGTAGCAAAGTGATTAAATTGCAAACAAGTAAAAACCAAACACCAAAAGCCGGATGGTTTACTTCAAGAGATCTAAGTTCCTACTTGTAAGTGGGAAGAGATCAATATGGACTTTGTGGTAGGTTTTCCTTGGACACAAAAGCAATATGACTCTATATGGGTGGTTGTGGATAGGTTGAGCAAATCCGCTCATTCTATTCCTCTCAAGTCTACCTATTCAGCGGAACATTATGCATAGATCTTCATAGATGAGATTGTGTGTCGCCATGGTATTCCGTTATCTATCATATCGGATAGGGGTGCACAATTCACATCAAGATTTTGGAGATCATTCCAAAAAGGGTCGGGTACCAAGGTGAAGATAAGCCCCGCTTTTCATCCTCAAACGGATTGTCAAGCGGAGCGCACTATTCAAACCTTTGAGGATATGGTTAGAGCTTGTATCATTGATTTCAAGGGAAATTAGGATAAACATTTGCCTTTCGTGATGTTTGCTTACAACAATAACTACAATTCATCTATATATATGGCTCCTTATGAATCATTGTATGGTAGGAGATGTTCATCTCCAATTTGATGGTTTGTAGTGGGTGAGTCTTCACATTTGGATCCCGATTTGATTTATAAAACTTTGAGGAAGGTTCATATCATAAGGAACCGGTTGCAAATAGCCTATAGTCGGCAAAGTCTAATGTTGATCATAGGAAAAAAGATTTAGAGTATGAAGAAGATGATAAGGTGTATTTGAAAAATTTTCCTATGAAAGGGGTGGTGAGATTTTGCAAAAAAGCGAAATTGATTCCTTGTTATGTGGGTCCCTATGAAATCTTGCAAAAGATTGGTAAAGTGACATATGAGTTATAGTTTCCTACTTAATTGGCTTCGTTTCATCCGGTTTTCCATGTTTTTATACTTAAGAAGTGTATCGATTATCCCAAGTCCATTTTTCCTATTGAGGGTCTGGGTGTCCAAGAAAATCTCTCTTATTTGGATGTTCCGGTTCAAATCCTTGAAAGGCAAGTAAAAATGTTACGAAACAAGGAAGTGGCTTCCGTAAAGGTGTAATATAAGAATCACCTAGTTGAGGGTGCGACATGAGAAGCCGAGGCCAATATGAAGTCCCATTACCATCACTTATTTGATAAATAAAGTTAGTTATGCTTACTAATAATGAATTTATGACTAATTTTGAAGTTTCTAGGACTTTTGGTTATGTTTTGCAAAAATGTGCATTTTTGGTGTCATTACAGTTAAATTATAGAGAAATTGTGCATATTGACTTGAAAAATTGCAATTCTTCTTTTTTTGAGTTATGTTGTGCATTTTGATGTAGTTAGTCTTTATGATAGATATGGAGCATTTTGATAATTTTAGATTTGGCATAATTGACTCATATATAGTATGTTGAGCTCATATTGTTGTTGTGAGAAGGAAATTCCTCATAATGTGATTTTGAGCCTTAGATGTTGTAATTGAAGTTTTTGATTTGCTGTGTAAATGTCATGATTGAAGTTGCAACTCATGTTGGCATGTATTTTTGTTTGTTGGGCTGCTAGTCTTTAGTATATTCCATCCTTTCAAAGGATTTAAGTGTCATTCGGGGACGAATGTTCCTATGGAGGGCTAATGTAACACTTTGAAAGTTTAAGATGTGTTCTAGAGCTTAAGATAGGTGTAAAAATGTCTATACTCTATTTTAAGGTCTTTTTAATGAATATAAGTCATTTAGGAGTTCTAGAAATCAAAACGTCAAGGAACGTCAATGACGTTCGGAAACTTCAATGAGGTGCTAGTGTGCTTTAGCCTATTTGAATAAGTCTTAGGTGTCAGAAAATGATGAAAATTAGTAGAACGGTGTCTAACACATATTAGATTTAGTTCATAATCAAAACATCTGTATACGAATCCCCAAGGACCAACGAAGGATCCTTGCAAAAGTTGCTAACAGCTATCAAGGGACAGTGTCACCAATGAATGCCATCAACGAGCCGTTGGTTAATTAATGGGGCATCGATGCCACTATCGATGAACACTTAGAAAAATTCGAGAAGGGACTATTTTGGATAGTCTCTGAACTCATCGATGAGTGCGCAGCACGGAGGTGCACAATGCCCGTTGATGGAAACACGATCCATCAATCGTGGTGTCGTCTGTGATAGGTCTATTTTGCTGATCGTTTTTTAGTGACTTAATTTAACAAAATAAGTGGTTAATTAATTAGTTTAGGGGTTTAGGGAATCCTAATTAAGTTAATTCACAACCTATATAAAGAACCTAACCTAATTAGAATAACCTAAGCTCTCATAATTCACAAACCCAATTTTTTTCTTCCTTCTCTCTTCTTTCTTTCTCAAGTTGAAGAACACCATAGAAGGTAAAATTCAAAGGGGCTCTAGGGCTTCAATCACCAAAGTTTGTCCATCAATCTTCATCAAACATTGAGGTATTCAATTCCTTTCACCTTTGGGGTTTCTTTCCCAAAGGATTCATTTAAATTGATTTCAAAAGATCGGTGTTCATGTGGGTCTTTTCCAATCTCAAAATTGATGTTGTGAATTTAATTGTTTATGATTTATTGTGGATATTATGAATAGATGTTATGTATTATAACTCAATTTTTTTTTTCTTGATGGAATGGTCTAGATTGTAGAAGATGACCTATTCCCCGTAACCCCTAAATATGAATTGCGTTATGTTGGTTCAATTGAATTGATTATTAGTTGAATTACTATACTATGATGTTATATTATCAATTATGAATAGATTCGGATGTCCTATCATGGTAGTTCTTGAGTAATTGATCTAGATTATGACTTTGACCTAAGTCTCTTGTCTTAAGCTATCAGAGCATGACGTTGAATATCTTTGAGTCGGTGTCTCTTTCAACCACGTCTATTTAGGTTCTTACTGATAATTGTGAAGTGCACCAGACTTATGGATAGGAATATATATGATGCTTACGAAAGTCTTACTTTCCATGATGTCCAATATACGAGCTTCTAGAGTTTTGACTCTATGTGCTTTTAGCATCTAGTACTTTTATTGTGATTAGAGGCAACGAATACTCTAAGGAACGCGACACGAAGACTTGAAGAAGACATTGCCAATGTAGGAATTCCTCCAAAGGTAATCAAGTCCCTCCTCTTTTAGAAGATGTGAATGATGACCAAGCCTCGGTCAATCCTCCTATATTGATGGATGTTGACAAAAGGTTAATCTTCTCCACATGGCCCAAGCCATTACTACTCAAGCACAAGCCGTCACTGCCCAATCTCAAGCCAAGATGGCCTAAGCTAATCAAGATGTTGTACCCCGAGCAAACCAACAAGTTTTTACCATGGCCTCCCGTTTAAGGGATTTCACTAGAATGAATCCTCCTACTTTCTATGGGTCCTAGGTTGAGGAAGACCCCAAGAGTTCATTGATAAAATCTACAAGTTCCTCTATGTTATGGGGTTGACTACTAGTGAGAAGTCCGAGTTAGCCACATACCAACTCAAATATGTGGCCCAAACTTGGTATGTCCAATGGAGAGACAATAGGCCTTTAAAGGGTGGACCTGTGACTTGGGAGATTTTCAAGAAGGCTTTTCTTGATTGGTTCTTTCCTAGGGAGAATCAGTAAGCTAAAGGGTGTAGTCCATCAACCTTTGTCAAGGAGGTATGAGTGTGCTTGAATACTCCTTGAAATTAACTAAATTGTCTCCTTCTTTGATTTTTGATCCTAGAGATTAATGAACCGCTTTGTGACGGGAGTGTCGGATGATTTGCAAGAGGAATGTCATTCGGCTATCCTACATGACATTATGAACATTTTGTCTTCTCAGGTTCATGCTCAACAAGTGGAAGAGGCAAGTGTTAACAATAAAGAGTAAAGATGCCGAGTGGGCAAGATCTTTTGATGGTGGTTCTTTAAAGGGTAGGCTTGATATACAAGAAAATCCTAGGTTCAATAAAATGGTTTCTAATCAAGATCCTTACAAGTTTCCTAAAGCTATGGATGATAGGGTGTCTAACCCTAAGCCTAAAAAGGGAAGGGAAACTAGTTCACGAACAAAGCAGCCAACTTGGGAATGGTGTGGCAAGAAGCATTATGGTGATTGCTTTAAGGGAATGGATAATTGTTTTGGTTGTGTCAAGAGTGAACACAAGGTTCGGGATTGACCCTATCTAAAGGGTAAATACAAGGGTAGTTGTAAAGCTCAGGCAAGTGGTTCTATTGATGCTCTGAAAAAGAATCTCTTTTATGCTCTCTACTCCAAAGGAGAGCAAGATACTTCCCCGATGTGGTGACATGTGTGTTAAAAGTCTTCTCTATTGATGTATATGCTTTACTTGATCCGGTTGCTACACTATCTTTTATTACACTTCTAGTAGCTAAAAGTTTGACAATTTACACGATATCTTAATGAACCTTTTATGGTGTCTATACTATTGGGTGAGTCACTAGTTGCGAAGAGGGTGTATAGAAATTTTGCTATAATGTTGCCAAATAGAGTTACTTATGTTGAACTAGTAGAACTTGATATGCATGACTTTGATGTCATTTTTGGTATGAATTGGTTGCATGCTTGCTTTGCCTCTATAGATTGTAGAATAAAGGTGGTGAGTTTTAACTTTCCAAATGATCCAATTTTAGAGTGGAAGGAGGGAAATTCTATTCATTGAGGTCGTATAATTTCTTTTTTGAAAGCTTTAAGGATGATCTCAAAAAGGGTGTTTATACCATATAGTAAGTGTCCAAGATTTAGACTCCGAAAATCCTCCCATTGAATCAGTCCCTGTAGTGAAGGAATTTCTGGAGGTCTTTCTTAATGATATTCCCGGTACTACTCTTGAACGGGAAATTGATTTTGTTATCGACTTATTATCAGATACAAATCCTATTTCATTTCCTCCTTATCAGATGGCTCCAGCAAAATTGCAAGAGTTGAAGGCTCAACTAAAACATTTACTAGACAAAGGCTTCATTAGACCTACTATTTCTCCATGGGTTTCTCCGGTTTTGTTTGTGAAGTAGAAGGATGGGTCTCTTAGAATGTGCTTCGATTATAACAAACTTAATAAAATCACTATTAATAACATGTATCCTCTCCCTCGGATTGACGACTTGTTTGATAACCTCAAAGGGGCAAGCTACTTTTCTAAGATTGACTTGACATCGGGGTATCACCAGCTTAGGGTGAGAGGTGAGGATATACCAAAAATGGCATTTTGAAATAGATATGGTCACTATGTGTTCTTAGTAATGTCCTTTGGTCTCAATAAGGCCCCGACAACATTTATGGGCGTCATGAATAGGGTGTTTCGAAATTACCTAGATTCATTTGTCATTTTCTTTATTGATGACATCTTGGTATATTCAAAAAAATGAGGGTGAACACATGGACCATTAGAGGGTGGTGTTACAAGGGCTTAAGGAGCACCAATTATTTGCAAAATATAGCAAATATGAGTTTTATTTGAGGTCGGTGGCATTTCTTGGTCTTATCATCTCAAGTGAGGGAGTTGAGCTTGATCTAATGAAAACCGAGGTGGTGAAAAATAGGCCTAGACCATTGACTCCAACCAACATTAAGAATTTCTTGGGTCTACCGGGTTATTATCAGAGGTTTGTTGATGGTTTTACGTCCATTATATCTCCCTTGACTACTTTGACCCAAAAGATTAAGAAATTTGAGTGGTCGGAGGAATGTTAGAGAAGCTTCCGAATCATGAAAGATAGGCTTACTTACGCTCCATTGTTGTCTTTGCCTAAGCGTACAAAGGAATCCGTTGTGTATTATGATGCATCCCAAGTGGGTTTAGGGTGTGTTCGTATGCGACATGGAAAAGTAGTAGCCTATGCTTGTACACAACTTAAGGTGCAAGAGAGAAACTATCAAACTCGTGATCTTGACTTAGCGGCCGTGGTATTTGCCTTGAAATTATGGAGGCATTATTTGTATTGAGTCCATGTTGATATGTATACCGACCACAAAAGTCTATAATATGTGTTTACTCAAAAGGAGTTAAATCTCCAACAAAGAAGGTGGTTGGAATTGTTGAAAGGTTACAACATTAGTGTCCTCTATCACCCCGCCGAGGCCAATGTGGTTGTGGATACTCTAAGTCGTATGACAATGGGTAGTGTGTCTCATGTGAAGGAAGCCAAGAAAGACATACTGAAAGATGTTCATAGGTTGGCTAGATTAGGTGTTAGGTTTAAAGATTCTCCGAATGGTGGTTTTATGGTCCATCATAACTCTGAGTCATTATTGGTGGTTCAGGTGAAGTCCAAACAATACGTTGATCAACCATCGATGGAGTTGAAGGAATCTATTCTTGGCAATATTAATGAGTCATTCTCCTTGGGGGGGATGGTGTCTTGGTGTATCAAGGAATGTTGTGTGTTCCCAATGTAGATGGTTTGAGGGACCAGATCCTTGAGAAAGCTCATGGGTCCCGTTACTCCATTCATCCAGGTTCGACAAAGATGTTCCATGACCTTAGGGAAGTGTGTTGATGGGAAGGTTTGAAAAAGGACATAGTCAAATTTGTAGCAAAGTGTCCAAATTTCAAACAATTGAAAGCCGAACACCAAAAGTCGGGTGGTTTACATCAGGAGATCGAAGTTGCTACTTGGAAGTGGAAAGACATCAATATGGATTTTGTGGTAGGTTTGCCTCGGACACAAAAGCAATATGACTCTATATGGGTGGTTGTGGATAGGTTGACAAAATCTGCTCCTTTTATATCTTTCAAGTCTATCTATTCGGCGGATGATTATGCAAAGAACTTCATAGATGAGATTGTGCTTGTCCATGGTATTCCATTATCCATCATACAAGATAAGGGTGCACAATTCACATCTAGGTATTTGAGATCATTTAAAAAAGGGTCGGGTACCAAGGTGAAGCTAAGCACCTCTTTCATCCTCAAACAGATTGTCAAACAGAGTGTACTATTCAAACCTTGAGGATATACTTAGATCTTGTATCATTGATTTAAAGGTAAATTGGGATAAGCATTTGCCTTTGGTGATGTAACACCCCATATCAAAAACAGATAAAAAACCATTTTATCTAAAAAATCTGCTGGTGCAACAGACGGTGGAGTCAGAGACCCCCAAAATCTAAATAAAAAAAATTTCATTAAGTGTCGAACGACGGACGAACTTACAATACGTATGTCAGACTACGGTCCGTAGTCAGATTCCGTCGATGAACACCCCATTCACCCACTCTTTGACAAGAACCACGGTTGACCAGCACGGTCCGTAGATGGACCTACGGACCACAAAGTCTGACCGTAGGTGGAAGTTAGCAGACAATTAGGGGGGAAAATACCATTGGGTCAAATTCAAATGATCATAACTCTTATGACAAAATGAATTAGGTGTCTCATAACCTACCAAAAGATAGTTAATTGAACTAGATCTCCATAGCCACAGACCTTGCTAAAATCAGACGTCTGAGTAAAAAGGTATGTTCGTTTTAGAAAATGCCTGTCGAACAGGCCAACACCTACGGACCCGCACGACGGACAATTGATTGAACGATATACCGTCTGTCCAGGGGTCTTTTGGTCTTTTCCCACTTCGTTTAAACCCAAAGATACATCGTTTTGATCCTAAATCATCAGATTTTAGTCAGTTTAATCCTAGAAACATAATTAGAACTTACCTAAGTCAAATCATTAATCAAAACTTAGAAAATTAGAAGGAAGAAAGGAGAAAAAGGTAACGAACCCCATTTCAAGAACACAACAAGGTTCTAGCAGTTCCAGCCCCAAAATCTAAGTGTTTCAATGTTAATTTCATCACCAGGTATGTTGGATTTCATTGGTGGGTTCCTCTCACCCATTGAGTCCCTAGTTTTAAGTCAGTTCTTGATTCTCTTATAATGATTAGACCTAGGGTTTCTAGAACATCAAAAGAGCTTTATGAATTTATTAGTTACATGTTCCAAATAAGATTATCATGTTATTACTCAGATTATTGCATGAATTTCAGAACCCTAGCTTTGTATTTCTTTAGTTAATTAATTAAACATGTTAGGCCAAATATTTCAGCTATTAAGTTATACATGGCTCAGTTAATTGAATCATTATTAGATTAAATGTTGCATTCTCAATTTGCATGTTCAATTTTTAGCTATCCAGTAATTACAGAAAATTGACATAATCAATTAAATACATAAATCAATGGTAGTAGCATAATACCGAGTTAGACTAGGGTACAACTTACCCAATTAGTCCCAGATTTACTAGACAAGAAGGTTGTAAGTCCCCTCTGTGGCAATCAATTTAGTGATAACACCGGCATGCATTTATACCTTTGGCAGGGTATAATGGGTCCTCTCGATGGGGAGTATACATCGTAATCCACATTTATCTCATGTGGTTTCATTATCAGTTATGTGTAGCTCCCACAGTTCAGTCAGACTCTCTTGCATTGACCATTTATCAATATACTCTGTATTTAGTTTCAACATGTTATAAACTGGTCGCTGCATTCAGTTAGCTCTAAATTCTCTATATCACGTTCAAATTATTATACTTGCTTTTGTGCTTGTTTAGTGATGTTTTATTTTAGCTTTATTCTATCCTACATGCTCAGTACCTTTCAAGTACTGACGCATACGTGCACTACATCTTTTCCTGATGTAGGTTCATGTTCTCAGCACACAGATCACGCATAGATCGATTTGCGATCTTCAGTTCAGCTGAACCAGTAGTGAGTCCTTATTCTCTAAGGACAATAGTCATGAGTTTTTTTTCTGTATTTAGTCTTTTAGTTTCAGCTTTTGCTAGATTTAGCTGGGGTATGTCCCAATATTTTTAGTCTAGTTTAGAGGCTATTTTCAGACATAGTTAATTTCAACCTAGTATTGAATTAACAATTTCTTTGTATGAAACTCATTGATATCATTTATCTCAGTTATAGAATATGGGAATTCCTCATCTTTTCAGTTTAAAATTATGATTTAGTTTCCGCAACAATTTATTTTCTTTAGTATGCTCATGATCATGCCAGCAGGGTTAGGTTGGGATCACTTGTGTTCCTAGGTTCCGTATCAGCTTCTCGGGGGTAGCTTGGGGCGTGACAGGTTAAGTTTGCTTACAACAATAGCTACCATTCATCTATATCTATGGCTCCTTATGAAGCTTTGTATTGTAGGAGATGTAGATCTCCAATTGGATGGTTTAAAGTGGGTGAGTTTTCAATTTTGGGTCCCGATTTGGTTTGTAAGACTTCTGAGAAGGTTCATATCATAAGGAACTAGTTGCAAACATCCTATAGTCTGCAAAAGTCTTATGCCGATCATAGGAGAAGAGATTTAGAGTTTGATGAAGGTGATAAGGTATATTTGAAAATTTCGCCTATGAAAGGGGTGGTTAGATTTGGAAAGAAAGGGAAATTGAGTCCTCTTTATGTGGGTCCCTATGAAACCTTGCAAAATATTGGTAAAGTGGCATATGAGTTAAAGTTGCCTACTGAATTTGCTTCGGTTCATTCGGTTTTTCATGTTTCCATGCTTAAAAAATGTATCATTGATCTCGAGTCCATTCTTCCTATTGAGGGTCTTGGTGTCCAAGAGAATCTCTTTTATGAGGAGGTTCCGGTTCAAATCCTTGATAGTCAAGTAAAGAGGTTACGGAATAAGGAGGTGACTTTCGTCAAGGTGTTATGGAAGAATGACCTTGTTGAGGGTGAGACATAGGAGGCCGAGGCAGACATGAAGTCCTGTTACCCTCACCTATTTGATAAGTAAGGTTAGTTATTCTTACTAATAATGAATTTCATGACTAAATTTGATGTTGATAGGTCTTTTGGTGATGTTCTGCAAAAATGTGCATTTTTGGTGTCATTACAATGAAGTTACAATGAAATTGTGAAAATTGACTTGAAAAATTGCAATTCTTCTTGTTTTGAGTTATGTTGTGCATTTTGATATAGTGAATCTTTATGAAATGATATGGAGCATTTTGATAAGTTGAGATTTGTCATAATTGACTCATATATAGTATGTTGAGCTCATATTGTTGTTGTGAGAAGGAATTCCTCATAATGTAATTTTTAGCCTTATGTATGGTAATTGAAGTTTTTGAATTTTCTATGCGTAAATGTCATGATTGAAGTTGAAACTCATGTTGACAAGTATTGTTGTTTGCTAGGCTGCTAGTCTTGAGTCTATTTCATCCTTTCAAAGGATTTTAGTGTCATTCGAGGATTAATGTTCCTAAGGGGGGATAATGTAACACTTCGAAAGTCTAAGACATGTTCTAGAGCCTAACATAGATGTCAAAGGGTTTAGACACTGTTTTAAGTCTACTTTAACAAATATAAGTCATTTAGGAGGTCTAGAAATCAAAACGTCAAGAAACATCCATGACATATGGAAACTAGTTCAATGAGGTGCTAGTGTCCCTTAGAGAATTTGATAAAGATTTAGGCGTCAGAAAATGATGAAAATTGGTGAAAGGGTCTCTAACACGTATGAGATTTAGATCATTGTGCAAACTTCTATGTACGACTCCCCGAGGACAAGCGAAGGACTCTTGAGTAGGACCCTTGAAAAAGTTGCTAAAAAGTGTCAAGGGACAGTGTCACCAACATATGCCAGCGAGAAGACGTTGGTGAATTGGTGGGGCGTCGATGAACACTTATCCAAATTTGAGAAGGGAATGTTTTGGATAGTCCCTAATATCATCGATGAGTGTGCAGCACGGTGGTGAACAGTGCCCATCGATGGACATACGATCCGTCGATCGTGGTCTCGTCTGTGATGGGCCTGTTTTGATAGTCGATTTTTAATGACTTAATTTAATTAAATAAGTGGTTAATTAAATAGTTAGGGGTTTAGGGAAGCCTAACTAAGTTAATTAACAACCTATATGAAGACCTAACCTAATTAGACTAACCTAAGCTCTCATAATTCACATATCCAAATTCTCTCTTCCTTCTCTCTTCTTTCTCTTTCAAGTTGAAGAACACCATAGAAGTTAAAATTTAAAGGGTTATGGGGATTTAATAACAAAAGTTTCTCCATTAATCTTCATCAAACATTAAGGTATGGAATTTCTTTCACCTTTGGGACTTCTTTCCCTAATGGGTTCCTTTAATTGATTTGGGTCTTTTCCAATGTCAAAATTGATCTTGTGAATTTATTTTTTTATGATTTATTTTGGCTATTATGAATATATTAAAATGTATTGCAATTCAATTATGTGATTTCTTGACGGATTAGTCTAGATTGTAGAAGATGACTTATTCCCCTTAACCCTAGGTTGTGATCTAAATATGAATTGTGTAATGTTTGTTCAATTGACTTGATTATTAGTTGAATTACTATACTGTGATGTTATTATATCAATTATGGATGGATTAGGATGAATTATAGTCCTATCATGCTAGTTCTTGAGTAATTAATCTAGATTATGACTAATGTACTCTTGAGATTGGAGACTACAATGCATGTAGCATAAATAAGATCCCAGTTCTTGAACTGTGTTGTCCCCATAGGAAACTAGCTAGTGGATCCACATAGTTCCACTGTTCATGTTTTTGTACTACAGTGGCAAGTACTCCGCCTTCTTTAGGTGTAGGGTTCCATGACACCAAATCCCACATTGGCTCATGTGGTCTTTGTCGGTTAAGGGAAGATGTTCCCAAAAGGTAAAATGAACTAAAAAAAATGAACTCTAGCTAAGATTACCCAAGGGGTTTAGCTTAGTCTAGGTAGAGGTATGGGACTCTACCTATACATTGCACTAGTTAGACTTAAGGGAAGTCTTAGGAGGATGCTATTATATATGTATATGCTTAAAAATGTAAATGATATGTATATGATGATCTTACATGTTAATGACACTATGTGATGTTGATTACTCTTATGAACATAAATTTGGTGTATATTGCTAAAGTATGATATTATGAACTCTTAATGTTATTTTATGTGAAGTCAGACATTTGTTATGGTTCTTACTAGGTTTACTTGATTAAGTAAGGCTACGGAGTTTTCTTAGTCATTTCCCAAGTGGAATTAAAGAGGGTCATGAGTAATGGTCTTGATTTGTTATAATGTGATGAACTCTTATTCATGTTTGTTGAAGTTATAAATTGATGATAGAGTGGTCTTGATTATACATGTAAGTATGTTGATATGTTCATTTACTTGACTATGCTTTGTATTATTGGTGTTGTGATGTACATGCCTATGACTGAATGAATATATCTTATTGATTGGTATGGTCTTCTTGTATGTTCATAAAGGTTTTCAAAGTAAATATCATGTTAAAATAAATGTCCCTTTTTATCGTGATTTCATGATATGTGTATATATGTTCTCATACATAGTACAAGTGGTGTACTAACCGCATTTTCTCCCTTTTTCCCATATATTTTATGTTCCAGTCATTGAAGGGATTATAGACGACTTTGAAGAAAAGTTGGATTTCTCACTCATGCAAGTTGGGTAGGTCCTCACTATCCGAGGGCAATGCCACTATCAAGCCTATATGAGGCCTTATTACTTTGATGTATGGGTAGGCCCAAATTGTTATACTCTTATTATATGGTTATGAAATGAGACGTCTATTTTAGACTATGTTATATTTGATATATCTATGTGCAATAAAAGTAGAATACTAAGTTATCTTTCTATACGAAGGGTCTATCTATGTATACTCAATATAAATATTATGTGTATGCAGAGGTCTATGTAAACCTCAACATAGAAGTAATGAAAAGTTTTTATTTTCATAAATTTTGACCTATGAATATAATGATGTAAGCTAAGAGGCTAGTGTTAGTCCTCATAGAGAAAAAACGACGTCGATTACGTCTAGGGGAGTTCTACGGATGAGATAGTTTAGGGTTTAGGGTAAGTGTTAAGGATAAGGTTAGGGTTAGGGTTCGTGTTAGGGATCGGGATAGGGTTAGGGTTTGAGTTTAGGGTTTTTATTGGGTTATAGGTTTTTCGATTTAGGATTTTGGGTTTAAAATCTATGGTTTAGTGTTTAATGTTTGTATTTTTTGCTAAGGTTTTAGGGTTTATGGTTTCGGATTAGGGTTCGGGTTTGGGTTAGGCTTATGGTTAGGTTTTTTTTTTAGGGTTTAGGGTTTATGGTTTAGAAATTGTGGTTTAAAATTTATGGTTTAGTGTTTAGTGTTTGGGTTTTCGTATTTGTGACTTGGGGTTTTTTGGGACTTTTTTTTGACTAAGGGTTTAAGGGTTTAGTGTTTGTCATATAGGTTGAGGGTTAGGGTTAGGGTTAGGGTTAGGGTTTTGGTTCTTTAGGTGTTATGGTTCAAGGTATAAGCATTTGAGTTTTAAATTCTATGGTTTAGTATTTAATGTTTAGGTTTTGGTATTTTGGGCTTTGTGTTCGGGTTTATGGTTTAGGGTTAGCGTCAAGGTAAGGGTTAGTGTTAGGGTTTTTGTTTTTCTTAGGTTTTTGATTTAGGGTTTAGTATGTGAGGTTTAATATCAATGGTGTAGTGTTTAGTGTTAGGGTTTTTGTATTTGGGCTGGGGGTTTAGGGTTTATGGTAGGTTTATGGTTAGGGTTAATGTTTGAATTAGGGTTAGGGTTTACGTTAGTTTTTAGGTTTTAGGGTTTGGAATTAAGGATTTTGGGTTGTAATATCTATGATTTCATGTTTAATTTTAGTGTTTTTATATTTTTACTTTGGATTTAGGGTTTAGGGTTTAGGGTAAGGGTTAAGGATAGGGTTAGGGTTAGTGTTCGTGTTAGGGATAGAGATAGGGTTAGGGTTTAAGAGTATTTTCAGGTTTTAGGTTTTGGGTTTAGGATTTTTGGTTTAAAATTTATGGGTTAGTGTTTAATGTTTGGGTTTTGATATTTTGGGCTTGGGGTTTTGGGTTAATGGTGTAGGATTACGATTTAGATTTTTTAGGTTTTAGGGTGTGTCTTTTAGGATTTGAGGCTTAAAATCTATGATTTAGTGTTTAGTGTTTGGATTTTTGTATTTCAAGCTTAGGTTATTTATTGAATTTTTTTTACATGGGGTTAAGGGTTAGGTTTAGGGTTAGGATTAGGGTTAGGCTGTAGATTCTTTTTTTAGATTTTATGTTTCACGGTTTAACATTTAAGGTTTGAAATCTATGCTTTAGTATTTAATGTTTGGGTTTGTTTTAGGGTTTTTGGTTTAGGATTTAAGGTTTAAAATCTATAGATTAGTGTTTAATGTGTCTTTTTTCATATTTTGAGCTTGGGGTTTTGGGTAATTGATTTGGGGTTAGGGTAAGGGTTAAGGTTAGGTTTAGGATTTGGGTTAGGGTTAGGATTAGTGTTTAGGTTTTTTTAGGTTTTAGGATTTGTGGTTTAGTATTTGAGATTTAAAATATATGGTTACTGTTTAATGTTTTGGTTTTCGTATTTTGGACTTGGTATTTTTGGAAATTTTTTTTGTACTTAGGGTTAAGGGTTTAGGGTATACGGTTGAGGTATTAGGGTTTAGGATTTAGTGTTAGAGTTAAGGTTAGGATTAGGGTTAGGGTGTAGGTTTGTTTTATGGTTCACAGTTTTGCATTTGAGGTTTGAAATCTATGGTTAGTAATTAATGTTTGGGTTTTGTTATTTTGGGCTTAGGTTTTGAGTTAATGTCTTAGGGTTAGGGTTAGGATTAAGGTTAGGGTTAGGGCTTAGGATTTTTTTTACGTTTTAGGGTTTTTCGTTTAGGATTTAAGGTTTAAAATCTATAGATTAGTGTTTAATGTGTGTTTTTTCATATTTTGAGCTTGGGGTTTTGGGTAATTGATTTAGGGTTAGGGTTAGGGTTAAGGTTAGGTTTAGGGTTTGGGTTAGGGATAGGATTAGTGTTTAGGTTTTTTTAGGTTTTAGGATTTGTGGTTTAGTATTTGAGGTTTAAAATATATGGTTAGTGTTTAATGTTTTGGTTTTCGTATTTTGGACATGGTTTTTTTGGAACTTTTTTTTGTACTTAGGGTTAAGGGTTTAGGGATTAGGGTTGAGGTATTAGGGTTTAGGATTTAGTGTCAGAGTTAAGGTTAGGATTAGGGTTGGGGTGTAGGTTTGTTTTATGGTTCACGGTTTTGCATTTGAGCTTTGAAATCTATGGTTTAGTAATTAATGTTTTGGTTTTGGTATTTTGGGCGTAGTGTTTCAGGTTTATGGTTTAGCATTAGGGTTAAGGTTATGTTTAGTGTTTTGGTTTTGTTATGGTGGTCTAGGGTTTGAGGTTTAAAATCTATGGTTTAGTGTTTAATATTTGGTTTTTTGCATTTTGGACTTCTGTTTTTTTTGGACTTATTTTTGGACTTAGGGTTAAGGGTTAAGGGTTGATGTTTGAGGGTTTATAGCGTTTAGGGTTAGGTTAGGCTTAGGATTAGGGTTAAGGTGTAGGTGTTTTTTAGGTTTTATGGTTCAGGGTTTAGCATTTGAGGTTTAAAATCTATGGTTTAGTATTTAATGTTTGGGTTTTGGTATTTTGGGCTTAGGGTTTCGGGGTTATGGTTTAGGGTTAGAGTTAAGGTTAGGGTTAGGGTTATGATTAGGGTTTGTGTTTTGTTAGGGTTTTGGGTTTACGGTTTAGTGTTTAAGTTTTAATTTTTGGGTTTTTGTATTTTGGACTTGGGGTTTAGGGTTTATGGTAGGGTTATGGTTAGGGTTAAGGTTAGGGTTTAGGTTGGTTTTTAGGTTTTAGGTTTTGGGGTTAAGGATTTTGAGTTGTAACATCTATAATTTAGTGTATAATGTTAGGGTTTTGTATTTATTTATTTTTTATGAAGAAACATAACTATATTGATAAAGATAGCTGGTACAATTTTGTTGTCCCTTGATTCTACTCTTCTAAGATAGGGTTGTTAGTGGCGTAATTAATCGTACTCTCCTGAGATAGGGTTTTTTGAAGTGGAATTTATCCATGATTTGAGGGTTATTAGTGGCGTATTTCTCGAACTAGGATTTAGAGTTGACCTCTCGATATGAATAATCCATTAATTTGCGGAGTATTCAAGATTTAGGGTTTAGGGTTAGTGTTAAGGATAAGGTCAATTTTAAAGTTCGTGTTAGGGATAGGGATAGGGTTAGTTTTTTTTTTTTTTTAGGCTATGGGCTTTAGAATTTTTGGTTTAAAATCTATGGTTTAGTGTTTAATGTTTGGATTTTGATATTTTCGGCTTTTGTATATATATATTCTAGCGACCCTTGGGGAGTCAGGGGCTCTGCAGCACCCCAGGCCTTAGCATAGATAAGCAAATATTTATTACAAGGAGGGGGACATAGTTAAGATGAAAGGATGCAGAGAAATAACAACATTATGGCCAAAGCTAGTAAACATCAGACAACATAGTAACCAAAAGAATAACCAAATTTCAAGGAGGTTTTTTGATTCTGTTTAACTTTTTCCTCCTAAAATTTGACATTCCCAATCTTTCTAAGAAATAGCTTTCTCTGGAAGTAGTAGGGAGGTGTTTATATGTATATAATTGCTGAATAATATCAATATTATGGCTGGTATTAGATAGGAATCAGCTGTGCAGTTAGCTTCTCTAAAAATGTGGGTACATTGAAAATAGGCTAGTTCACTAATAAGATACCAAATATCCTGGATGAATGGTTGTATTTTCCAAGGATGTTTTGAGGATTAATTGATCCATTTGGTAAGAAGTTCATAATACACCTCAAGATTAATACTTCTAAAACCATGTTGAATGCACCAGTGTAATCCATGGGCAGCAGCTTGAGCTTCAGCTTGGTTGTGAGTTCCCATGCCAAGAGGGATGGCATATTCATATATCATGTTGCTTATCGGGATCTCTTAAAATACCTCTTCCACCTATCTTCCCTGGGTTGGATAGGGCGCTGCCATCAGTGTTCAGCTTGATGTTTGAAGAGCAGGCCTTTCCCAACAAACAACTTTGATGGCTGTTTCATGTCTGCAAGTTTCCACATTCTTTATCAATTATGAGCAGCTGTAGTTCCAAGTAATATAGGGGTAGGCTATGTTGAGAACATTAACAGTGTCCTTGAGAATATGGAATTGAACTCTGGCAATGCTTGATGATTTATCACCATACTTTGCTGCACACCTATTTTTCCATAGATTCCAAGTAACAATAATGGGAAGAAGCTAAACCAATAATTTTTTCATCTCATTTTTATACTGTATTTCCCACCACTGTAACAACAGATTGGATAGAGATGTGTGGTTGTGATGGATTCCTAAAAAGACTGAGTAGAATTTTCACACATGCTTAGCAAAATTACCTGACATAAAAATGTTATCAATGTTGTCTTCCCCAGCTCTGTGACAGCAAGAACATAGAGCAGGTTGGACTCGAACTTAGTCATCTTCTTGTTTGTAGGGATCTTGGATCTTAAAGCTCGCCAACTGAGAAATGACATTTTAAAAGGAAGACGATTGTGCCAGATGCCTTCGCTAATAATACCTTTGCTCTTTTTTCTGTCTGATGTACTTCCATGCTTAAGAGCATGAAAACTGACCTTTATCAGTGATCTTCCAGCAAGGTTCATCCTCAATGCCGGCCTGTAGTTGAATTTAGTGCACAAAATTATAGGAGTTAGTAAAGGGGGAACACATTGTCTGGTCATAGGTTAATTCCACTGGCCATTCACAATGAATTCTTCAACAGTGATGTTATTTATGCTATTAACGTTGTCATCTCCCAACCAGTTTTCCCACCAAAAGGAACTGTTGCCGGATTTGATACGCCAGAGAATCTGAGTTTCTACTTTGATTTTGTTTTTCATCATGTAGCTACAAATCGAAGATTGTCTTGTGTAAATCTTTTTGCCAACCAGATGAGCTCTTTGGCAATACTTTGCATTCAAAAAATTCCCCCACAAAGAGTTTTTGGTCCTAAAGACCCACCATTGTTTGAATTGGAGGAAGATACACACATCTTTAAGATGTCTTACCCCCAATGCCTCCTTCATTATATGGAAGACTCAGTGTATCCTATGAGGCACAGTAATATTTCTTCCTTTCTGTATCCCATTGCAAAAAGATGTCAGCTATAACTCTATTCATGTAATTGATAATAGTCTTAGTAGGGGAGATGGATGACATAGTATGAACGGGAATCGATTGAAGAACATGCTTCACCAACTCCGAATAATAGATAATTCGTTGCCTAACAATATGAAGAGGACAACCAAGGTAGGTTATGGGGCTGACCGTCTGAGTGAAGCTAGTGATCTCAATAATCAAAGCAATGATATCTTTGTGAGTATGTTTAGTAACCATGAAATGACTCTTCTCCTTATTAACGAGTTGGTCGGAGACTGTTTCATACTAGTTCAGAGTCTTCATAATTAACTATAAAGATTTTTTGGTACTGGACAAAAATATAATAATGTCATCGGCAAAACGTAGGTAGTTGATTTGAGGACCTCTACTCTCCATATAAAATTTTTTGTAACTCTGATGGTTATGTAATCTGTTAAGCATCTGAGATTGATCTGAAGCCCCTATAATAAATAGGGAGGGCGATAAGGGGTCCCCTAGTTTAAGGCCCCTGGTTGAATGAAAAAAACCATGTCTAGTACCATTCACGATTACAGAATACCAATTATTACTCATGATTCTCCAAACCAAATCAATGAAGATCTCTTCAAAACCCATTCTTCTTAGAACCAAATTAGTAAATATCCAAGACACTCTGTCATATGCCTTAGTCATATCTAGTTTGATTACAATGTTGTCGCCATCCTTGGGTTTCTTGATGCCTTGAGTTATCTCCTGAGCAGCATAATATTTAACGAAATACTTCTACCATGAACAAAACCAGATGGTTCTCAGAGATAAACTAAGGTACGACTGAGGCTCAGATGTTTCGAAATAATCTTATTGGAAACATTGCTTAATTATATTTGTCTGAACTCAGATAATTTGTTAGGGTGGTCAACCTTTGGAATAAGCCCCAAAAAAGAATAAGAGATGAATTTTGGCATAATGTTACCATAGAAGAAGTATTGAACAGCGTTCAGAATGTCTTCTTTACTGACCTACAAACAATATTGATAAAATTTTCCTCCAAACCCAACTGGACCAGCAGCGGAGTTAGGATTCAGGGAGAATACCACCTGAGAAGGTTCCCCCCAGATTAGGCATTTCCTGTAGAATCTGATTTTGTTCAGGGGTGATCACTCTTGGAATACATTTTAAAATATCATCATTAATCTTGTCTTCATGACCAGTAAAGGTATGCTGGAAATAATCACAAGCTTCTTTTGCAACATTTTCATCCCCCTGGACCCATACATAATTACCAGTATAGATCTTATGAATGAATAGTTTTCGCCTCCTTTCTCGCATAATCGAGGGAAAATACTTTGAGCTCTTTGAACCACTGAAGCTGCGTTTTCATTTTAAGAATAGATTCTTCCAATTTGTGAAATTTGATGTATTGAGCATTGATGAGATGTAGTTTTGCTCTATTTTTGTTTAGTATTCTGATGAATGAAAGCTTCCTCAGCACTTTTAACCTGTTCCTCAAAAACTGCAACATTATTAAAAATATTGCCATATTCCTTTTTTTGGACCATACACTCAATGTTGAAACCAATCTCTTCTTCTTCTAATGAAATTTCCACATTGGATTACCTGAAGTTTCCTTCATCCAACATTGTTTGAAAATATCCATCAATATATCATTTTAGGTCCAGCAATGTAGAAATTTTTAAATACTTGTTATTTGTATCCACTCTGACTGTCATTTCCATGAGCAGTGGACAATGGTCAGATGCTATGGAAGACATATGATAAATGGTTGTTTGAGGCATAAGGTCCATCCACTTATCATTAACCATAGTCCTATCCAGTCTTTTCCATACTGTTGCCTCCTCAGCTCTTTGGTTACACCAAGTGAAGTGTTGCCCACCATAGCCAATATCCATGAGTCTACAAGCCTCAGTAACACTAATAAAATCAAGACTTTTGTTCATCTTATAAGGAAGGCCTCAAATTTTGCTCAGTTGAGTAATAAGATTAAAATCTCAAATATTGCACCAAGTGATGTCTATATTAGAGAATTAGAGCAATCTATCCCAAAGGGGGCTTATCAGATAGTCCTTGCATTTGGCATAAATGAATGAGATTGTGAACCTCTCATTATGTTCTGTGTGTTTCAACTCACAAGTGCTATGCTGATCATGTGTTTTTAAAACATTACATTCCATATCAGATGTCTAAAAAAATCATGATTTTACCATTTTGATTGCAAAAGGCAGTGTCTATATTCACCACAGTCTGTAATTGTTGAGTTTTAAGTTGTTTGCAAATGGTTCAAGAATAACAATCATAGATAGATTATGCATTTTCTTGAGATGTTGGAGTCTTTTGAAAGAATCTTGGTTGTTGATGCTCCTAGCATTCAAAAAGATTGTACTAATCATTAACAACCTTTACTTCTGGACTGATGTTGGGCCTTCTTCCATTCGCAGATGTGCAAACTGAAGCTTTTTGGATGTGTTGCCTTACTTGCTTTCTACCTCTTGGAGATAAACCTTGTTGATCTGCAACTTCTTGAATTTCAAGTTGGAATTCACTTTGGAATGTAGAACTAAAGGCCATAATTATATGTGCACTAGTTTGATCCCCATCCTTATCATCATCATTTTCATTTAGGGATTGACTATCATCAAACTCATCTTCGAAATTTGTCACATCATAATCTGAGTTCTCATTATTTTTTCCAGTATTTTGTAGTTGATAGTGTCCCCTTCAACCTTGTCAGTGGTACCCTGCATATCAGCCCCCTTTTGTTGTCTTCTCTTGAAAACTTCTATTTTTTTACTAGGTCTTCCCGGAGATCTATTATTATGATGTTGTTCTGCAAAATTTCCACCACAATGTTTCTATATTTTCTCTGTAAAATTGAGTTTATTTGTATTTTACTGAATGTTATTTGAATTGCATGTACCCTCCATATCTTTTGCAAATTGTTGTTGCTAACCATTGACAACGTTTTCAAGATGATTACTAGTACCCTGAACCCTTGAATTTTCTAGTAAACGACTCGTATTGACCTGTTGCATTTGGCTGTGATTTTTCTGAACCTTCTGATTATTGGGTCTTGAAATAGTAGTTGGAGTGGCTCTAGAGTCATGCCTAGGGTCACTGTGAGTCTCATGCAGAATATGAGTCAAGTTCCCCCCTTTGGTAACCCCTTCCTGCAAGTAAGTGGTTTTCTCTTGAAACCCCCCCCCCCTCAATACCTCCATAGACTTCATCAATAAAATAGCCTCAACATCAATAATATTGAGGGGTTGGGGTATTGGGATCACTGAGTCAATACCTGTGACCTTGTCATTTTGGGTAGTTGTGACTTATTTTTTTTGCTTGAATTTTTGATTGTGAGTGTGTGTTACTTGTGAGTCATTTTTTGACTCTTGAAATGTTTGGCCTTTACAGTCTGTTACAGATTTATTAGTGCCCTCCTTAGTATTTTCCTAGAGTGGATGTTCCTGCATATCAAGGTTAGTATAAATATCATGTGTGGGAATTGTGGATGTCATACCTGGACTTGCTGGCGTGCTGAATATTATCATTTGTTTCCTTCTGTTGAGGTGAGAAAGGTCTCCAAATGTTCTTAGGATTAGGTTGTTCTGTGTTATTCATTTTCCCCTATTTTTGAATCTGCCATTGCTCTACCTGTTCAGTTAATTTTTGATCCTTGTTGTTCTATTTTTTATCAGCACTGTTCTGTTGTTGTTCTTCAATGAATATTACATTCTTTTGTTTCAAATTAGAACTTAACTTTCAAATTTAAGCTCAATTACGACCTTACTGTCTGTAGTTTAAATACATTTTGCCGAGTCAACCTACAATAAATACGCTGAAACGTGCATGACATGATATATTACTTTTTGGCAAGTTTAAAACGACACTAATCATATAGGGAACATGGTCCCTCACCTATACTATAAGGCCAGCAGTATCACAAGTATAGAACAAGCATATGCGTAAGACGGTCTGTTACATCCTCCTCCCTTAAAACATTCGTCCTCGAATGTTACCATAATTATCCATCCCAAACAGATTCAACCCTAAGTTAGTACCAGTATTAATCACATAATACATATAGACATATACCTACTTGTTGGCACATAAACTAAGAATTTTCATATTTCTCTTTGATCTGAAAGAGATGAGGATACTTAAATTTCATTGGTTCTTCCACTTTTCATGTAACTTCGTCTACTTGTTGGTTCCTCGATAACACATTTACATAATCTACCTCTTTATTTCTTAACTTCCTAACTTTTCGATCTAGAATAGCAATGGGTACTTCGTCATAAGTGAGATCTCCCATAACCTATACATCTTCGGTAGGGGTAATACGAGATGGGTCACCTACACATTTTTGTAGCATTGAGACATGAAAGACCGGATGAACTGATGAAAGCTCTTGTGGTAGCTCTAAGTCATAGGCTACTTTGCTGAATATTATATGACCCTATATAGCGTGGACTCAACTTTACCTGTTTACGAAACCTCATTACCCCTTTCATTGGAGACACTTTCACGAACACCCAAATACCTATAGAAATTCTAGTCCTCTCCTTGTAATATCCGCATATTATTTATGTCGACTTTGAGCTATTTCTAGCCACTATTTTATCACTTTGACTTTTTGCATATCTTGATGAACAATATGTGGCCCAAATAAGGAAGTTTCACCTGTTTCGATCCAGTCAATTTGTGATCTACACTTTCGACCATATAAGGCTTCATAAAGTGCCATTTTAATACTTGAATGGTAGCTATTTTTATAAGAAATTCAATAAGTGGTAGGTGATCATCCCAGATACCCTTGAAATCTTATATTCGAGCTCGCAACATATCCTCAAGTGGCTAAATTGTACGTTCTTCCTGGCCATTCGTTTGAGGGTGAAAGGTTGTACTTAAATTCACTTGTGTTCCCAAACTCTTCTGAAATGACTTCCAAAAATTTGCATTGAATTGAGCTCCTCTATCACATATTATAAAGATTGGCACTCCATGTAGTCAAACTATCTCTTTAATGTACAACCAACCTCGCATATTGTTCAACTGTATAAGTAGTCTTCACCAGAAAGATGTGCGCTGCTTTGGTGAGTCTGTCAACCATTTCCCCATATGGAGTAAAACTTCCGGAATGAGCAAGGCAAACCAGCTACCAAATCCATGTCGATCATGTCTCATATAAAAATCAGAAGTTCTATACGCTGCACATAACCTCCAGGCCTCTAGTGTTCTTCTTTTACTTGTTGACAATTTTGACATTGAGCCACGAATTCTCCAATGCTCCTCTTCATGTCCCCACACCAATACACTTCTTTCAAATAATGATACATTTTTTTTGACCCTAGATGAATACAGTATCTTGAATGATGTGCTTCCATCACGATCCTCTTTCTTAGTTTATCTACATTAGGCACACACAATCTGTTTTGACATCGAAGTACTCCCTCTTGCGTAAGGTAAAATGCCTTTGTCAACCCATGTTGTACATTCTCCTTTGGCTGTAAAAGAATAGGATCTGTGTACTGCTTCTGCCGCATTTTGCACAATAACCCCTTCATATTGAGATTCAAGAAGGTGAACCCCCATGCTAGCTAGTTGGCATAGATCCTTAGTTATTCCTTGTCGTTCCAAAAACTGCCCAAATGTACTTGCTAGAATTCTACGGCTTAAAGCATCAGCTACTACATTTGCTTTACCGGGATGATACAAGATATCAAAGTCATAATTTTTTTTACAGCTCCACCAACCTTCGCTGCCTCATATTTAGGTCTTTTTTCTTAAATATATATTGAAAACTCTTGTGATTTGTGTATATGACAACGCGAACTCCATACAAGTAGGGACGCCATATCTACAAAGAAAACACAACTGTTGCTAGCTCTAGATCATGGGTTTGATAATTTTTCTCATGTGGCCGCAGCTGCCTTGAGTCATATGATACAAATTTACCATGTTGCATCAATACACAACCTAACCCCTCTCCGAAAGCATCACAATACACTGCATAGCCTTATGGAAGTACCAACACAGGTGTAGAAGTTAATTTACTCTTCATCTCTTGGAAGCTCCTTTCACATTCATCACTCTACTGAAACATGGTTTCTTTATGTGTTAGCTCTGTTAAGGGTGCAGCAATGGAAGAGAATCCTTCAACGAACCTTCTGTAATAACCTGCCATTCCAAGAAAACTACGGATCTCCATCGGCGTTGTAGGTCTTAGACAATTTTTCACGACTTCTATTTTCTTGTTATCAACCCTTATTCCTTCCTCGGATACAATATGACCTAGGAATGCCACAGATTTCAACTAGAACTCACATATAGAGAATTTTGCATACCATTTATGATCACGGAGAATTTATAAGACCTGCCCCAAGTGAAAATTATATTGATCCTCTTCCGATCTTGAATACACCAAAATGTCATCTATGAACACTCTCACGAACACATCTAAAAATGGCTTGAACACCTTATTCATCAAATCCATAAAAACACTGATGCATTTGTTAGCCCGAATGACATGACTAAGAACTCAAATGACCATACCGTATTCAGAAAGATTTCTTGTGTATATCTTTGTCTTTGACCCTCACTTGTTGATAAGCTAACCTCATGTCGATCTTTGAAAAACACCTACAACCTTGTAATGGTCAAAAAATCATCAATTATAGGGGGGATATATTTTCTTAATCGTTACCTTATTCAACTGCCAGTAGTCGATCACATTCTTAACGAGCCATCTTTTTTGCGTACAAATAAAATTTGTGCTCCCCATGGGAACATACTAGTCCTTATGAATCATTTTCTAGTAAGTCTTTTAATTGCTACTTTAACGCCCTTAATTCTTCCAGAGCCATTCTATACGGAGGAATTGAGATAGGTTGAGTATCTGGAAGCACATCAATACCAATCTCTACTTCTCGTTCTGGAGGCAAACCTGGAAGATCTTCAGGAAACACATCTGCAAATTCATTTACCACACGAATGGATTTAAGGGTTGGTGGCTCTGCATCTATATTTTTCACTCTAACCAGATGGCCTATGTATCCTTTTTAAATCATCTTCTTTGCCGTAAGATAAGAAATAAATTTACCTCTTGGCGCCCCAATATTACCTTTCCATTCGAGTACTACCTCTTTTGTAAACTTGGAATGCACTATCTTAGTTCGGAAATATACCATGGCAGAATAAGAAGCTCACCAATCCATACCCATTATAACATCAAAATCTACCATGTATAGCTCAACAAGGTCAGCCAATGTATCGCGATCACAAACAGTTACAATGCAATTATGATAAACCCTTCTAGCTATAATAGACTCACAAATCGGTGTAGAAACTTCAAATGGCTTCACAAATAATTCTGGTGTTCTTTTGAACTTTCCAGCAATCAATGATGTAACATATGATAATTTAGATCCCGGATCAACTAATGCATATATAATATGTGAAAAGATAGACAATTTACCTGTAACCACATTCGACGATGCTTCTAAATTTGTCGATCCCCTAGTGCATATGTTATGTTCTGACCTCCACTAGAACTAGATGCTCCCCTAGCTCCTCTATCACGACCTATAGCCATATGTAGATCCCTATCCATAGAAGGTGTTGATGAGTTTGATACTACAACTGATCTAGTTGGCTGTGCAACAACACCCACACCCCTATGAGGGCAGTTTCTCATCATATGCCCTGGTGTGCAAAACTAAAAACAAACATCTTTCCAAAACCTGCATGGACCTAGATGATTCCTCCCTAACTATTTACAAGGTTGTCGAGGAGGCCTTGATTGGCTCGTACTTCCCTGCTCTTGGTGATCCACTCTTTGTGAGACTTGTCTTTCACTTCTTTGCCCTAACTGATTCCCCCTAAACCCTTGAAAATGTGGTGGACCATGACCTGTAGAGTAGAAAGATGATGGCCTAGGTTGTGTGTTAGAGAACGGAAGCCTAAACTCACCTTGGGATGCTGTAAACTGCCCCATGGATCGGGCCCTCTTGGAATGTTGTCACGACCTAAAAATGGACGTGATGGTAATCGTCTTATACCACCAAGACAAGTAAGCCTAAAACTCGACCATCACAATAAAATATGAATATTTCATAATTTACTCAAAAAATACCCCCAAAAATCTAGTTGTCACATGTATAAGTCTCTAAAGTATTACAATTGATTTAAAAAAATAAGTCTCAAATGACATTGTTTCTCGAATAGAACGAGATCATAAATAGGAGTAAGAAGGTCTACTGAGATAATAAACACCCACCTCACAATTCTCAACAAGTAGTGTCGGACAAGGAGATGAGAAATATCACAAAGGTCTAGGCTAATAACCTACAAAAAAAATTGTTGAAGCAAGGGGTGAGTACCAAACCACACGATACTTAGCAAGAAAACCTCTACACACATGTTAAGGGTATAAATTACGGGTACTCCTTACATCCCAACCAGACCTCCACAACTACTACCTACATAAAATAAGCCTGACCTAACAGTTCACCATATACAAACACATATCTCAACAACAATATTCAACAATCACATATTCATAACAACAAACTCAATATTTATCAATTACAACCTTCACAAAAAGACACTCATAATATCAGCAACACACAAATCAAGTTCATCAAATAGAGGTAACCACATATAAAGTACTTTCCATCCATCAATAAAAAACACACTCATACTGAATGAAGGATGTCATGGGATGCAACGCATATAAAAACATGAAATGATATGCCTCAATATACCAAGTACTCTTTCAACTGTATATATACATGATACTCCTCGGAAATACATCGAGAGTTCATGACCCATGTGGGACTTGTGAGGTATATATACCGATATGAACGATCTCCACGTGTCAGTGCGGACGATCTCAACACACTATCATAAATCAATCAAATTTCGCAAGGACGGTCTCCAGGTGCCCAAATCATAATCATAACTTTTCTATCGCAAGGACGATCGCCACGTGCCCAAATAATCATAACTCGATCTCAACATGGACGATATTCACGTGTTAGACGTTTACTCTTACCCAACCTCATGTCAGTGCATGTGCACAATATGATATCAAATAAAGGGGTGATGCAACATCTCAATAAATCAAATGTCGCTATGATATATAATCACCTCAACTTTCACAATTATACGGGTTCAGTAAAGAACAAAATCACAATAAATAAATCAAGTCAATAATATATATCAGCTAATGCCAATATGCGTTGGCATTCTCTAAATACAATCCACATTCTGTAGTAATGAACTTTTCTTTTATAACACCGACACTCATACAATTCTCAACTCATCACACAAACAATTAATCACATTGCCTTTTATCATACCTTTTCATCATACGAATTTATCAAGATGGACAAGTCAACCCTTTACCAAATCCCATTACTCCCAAACACATACCATAAGGAAATACACGAATTTCATACACTTAACAAGGGTTTAGAACTTCACTTGCCTCAAATAGTCGAACATCACTTCGGGACTTGAGTCTTTCCTTTTCGTTGAACTTTCAACTCAAAGCAATCTATTCAAATAAATGACCACAGTAAGATTTCGAGACTAACAACAGTCACACTACTATGTCTAGTAAATAATTATCAAAAGAACAAAATGAATAATGAAATATATATACTTGCAAAAATTATTGTAGAAGGATACCACAACAGATATTATACCCCCATGATAGATACAGGAGTAGAAGCAAATATATGTAAATATAATTGTTTACCAGAAGATAAATGGGAAAAATTTAAAACACCTATGGTAGTGACAGGATTTAATAATGAAGGTAGTATGATCACATATAAAGCAAAAAATATAAAAATACAAATATGGGATAAAATACTCACAATAGAAGAAATGTATAGTTTTGAATTTAAAACAAAAGATATGTTATTAGGAATGCCGTTTTTAGAAAGATTTTACCCACATATTATAACAAAAACACATTGGTGGTTTACCACACCATGCGGAAATAAATAGGAGCAAAAAGAGTATATATCAAGCAACGTAAACCCACAGAATTGATAAAAGGGAGTGAAAAGATAAACCAAGAAATGGAAAATATAAGTAAAAATCTAATAACACAATTAGAAATTATCATATTTACAATAGATAAAGCCAAGATAATTAACGAACACCTAGAATTATTATATAGTGAAAATCCATTACAAGGATGGGAAAAGCATAAGACGAAAGTAAAAATTGAATTAATAGACAAAAATAGTATAATAACACAAAAACCACTAAAATATAATTTTGATGATTTAGAAGAATTCAAAATGCATATAGATGAACTGTTAAAAAATAATTATATACAAGAGAGCAATTGTCACGACCCAAAACCGAGCCGCGACTGGCACCCACACTTACCCTCCTATGTGAGCGAACCAACCAATCTAAACCCTAACGTTTCATTATAATATCAACAGAAAGTAATGCGGAAGACTTAAACTCATTATTAAAAACCAATTCAACAACTTCTAAAATTCAACATCTATTATTCCCCAAAATCTGGAAGTCATCACCACAAGAACATCTATGATAAAATTACTAAACTAAGAGTATTCTAAGAAGCTAAAATAAACAAAAGCTAGTCCATGCCGGAACTTCAAGGCATCAAGACATGAGGAAGAAGATCCAGTCCAAGCTAGAAGCATTAGCTCACCCTGAAATCCGATGTAATGAAGACTGGCTAGAGTTGCGGTTGAGTTGAAGACGACGGTA
>NC_028639.1:15453820-15454859 GCF_001406875.1 Solanum pennellii
GAAGTTCAGAGATTCGATTTCAATACCCAAATTTCAGAATTCTAAGTGTTTTGGAACGAGACCCCTTCGACGGCCCGTCGTGCCCATGACGGTCCGTCGTGGGTTCCGTCGACTCAGACAGTTTTTCCAGAATAAAATCTGCTGCTCAAAACGACTAAACAGGTCGTTACAATAGATACCAATTTACCTATCGTTCGTCCTCGAACGATCACAAGAAGAAAAACACGGGCGAAAAGGAGTACCTGAATCTGTAAACAGGTGTGGGTATCTTTCTTGCATATCAGCCTCCTTCTCCCAAGTGGCCTCTTCAACTGGTCGATTCTTCCATTGAACTTTGATGGATGCAATCTCCTTTGATCTCAATTTGCGAATTTCTCTACCTAAGATGGCAACAGGCTCCTCCTCATTAGTTAAATTCTCATCAAGTAGAACTGAATCCCAACGAATGATGTAGTTTCCATCCCCATGGTATCTTTTCAACATAGACACATGAAATACCGGATGCACTCCTGACAGCCCTGGAGGAAAGGCTAATTCATAAGCCACCTCTCCTACTCGCTTAAGTACCTCAAATGGTCCAATATACCTTGGGCTTAGTTTACCTCTTTTACCAAACCGCATCACCCCTTTCATGGGTGAAACCTTCAGCAAGACTTGTTCACCCTCCATGAACTCTAAGTCTCTAACCTTTCGATCTGCATATTCCTTTTGCCTAGTTTGAGCCGCTAAAAGTTTTTCCTGAATAGATTTCACCTTCTGATGAATCCCTCAAAAGATCAGTACCCCAAGGTCTAACCTCAAATGCGTCAAACCAACCAATGGGAGACCTACATCTCCTCCCATACAGCGCCTCAAATGGAGCCATATCAATGCTTGAGTGATAGCTATTATTGTATGAGAACTCTGCTAAGGGTAAGAATTTATCCCATTGACCACCAAATTCTATCACGCATGCATGAAGCATATCCTCCAACACCTGAATCGTTCGCTCAGACTGTCCATCTGTCTGAGGGTGGAATGCAGTACTAAGATCCAACCT
>NC_028639.1:15459884-15468812 GCF_001406875.1 Solanum pennellii
ACATATCATTCGCTATTAAGAGTTTACTACGAATAGCATAAACCATAACCTACCTCCACCGAAGATTCGTGATCAAGCAAGCAAATTCCTCAAAGCTTGTGTTTTCCTCTTCGTTTCTCCTCTCTTCTCGTTCGTTCGTTAGTTCCTCCCTTTCTCTCTCTATTCTTTTTATTTTCTTATTCAAAACCCTTCTTCTTTTACCCTACTTAGCATATAATTAAGTATAAAGATGACAATAATAACCCACTAATTAACTCAAGGTTACCTCTTTTAACCCCCAAGTAATTAGATTATTAACATTAACCCACTAACTTTATAATTAAAGCAGGAATAGTCCAAAACGCCCCTTAAATTACTTAACAGAAATCCGACCCAGCCTGGGATTTACGCACCCTGTGACGGCCCGTCGCGCCTGCAACGGTCCGTCCTGCTGCTCCGTCACAGAGTTCAGAGACTCAATTCCTGTGGAAGATGTGTGACGGTCCGTCGTGCCCACGACGGTCCGTCCTGCCATTCCGTTACGAAGTTCAGATAGTCAATTTCAATACCCAAATTTCAGAATTGTAAGTGTTTTGGAACGAGACCCCCTCGACGGCCCGTCGTGGGTTCCATCGACTCAGACAGTTTTTCTAGAATAAAATCTGCTGCTCAAAACGACTAAACAGGTCGTTACAGCAATAGTAAACATACAAGTCCGGCATTTATAGTTAATAATCATAGTGAACAAAAACGAGGTAAAAGTAGAATGGTTATAGATTATCGCAACTTAAATGCTAAAACTAAAACACATAATTACCCAATACCAAATAAGATACCAAAAATAAGACAGATACAAGGATATAACTATTTTAGTAAATTCGATTGTAAATCAGGATTTTATCACTTGAAATTAGAAGAAGAATCTAAACAGCTAACAGCATTCGCAGTACCGCAAGGTTTCTATGAATGGAATGTTTTACCCTTTGGATACAAAAATGCAGCAGGAAAATACCAACATTTTATGAATAACTATTTTAACCAATTAGAAAACTGTATTGTCTATGTAGACGACATATTATTATACTCGAAAACACAAGATGAACATATAAAGTTATTAGAAAAATTCATACATATAATTAAACACTCAGGCATAAGCTTAAGTACAAGGAAAGCAGAAATTATGAAACCCCAGATAGAATTCTTGGGAATACAAATAGATAAAATTGGAATAAAAATGCAAACACATATAGTACAGAAGATTGTTAATCTTGATGAAATTATAGATACAAAAAAGAAATTACAATCATTTTTAGGAATAGTAAACAAAGTAAGAGAATATATACCAAAATTAGAAGAATATCTAAAACCATTACATAAAAAACATAGGAAAGATGTTGAATATCATTTTGATGAAAAAGACAAAGAATATATAAGACGTATCAAGAATTTATGCAAAAAATTACCAAAATTATATTTTCCAGATGAAGATAAACGATTTATATATGTCGTGGAAACAGACTCAAGTAACCATAGTTATGAAGGAGTTTTGAAATACAGATACGATAACGAACAGATTGAACATCATTGCAGATATTATTCAGGATGATATACAAAAGCACAACTAAAATGGGAAATAAATAGAAAAGAGTTATTTGCACTATATAAATGTTTATTAGCATTCGAACCATATATAGTTTACAATGAATTTATTGTTAGAACAGATAATACACAAGTTAAATGGTGGATCACTAGAAAATTACAGGATTCAATCACAACTAAAGAAATACAAAGATTGGTATTAAATATACTGAATTTTACATTTGCAATTGAAGTAGTCAAAACTGACAAAAATATGATTGCAGACTACCTATCAAGACAAAGCTACTCAAACCGAACAAGATACTCCAATGGAAAATTTACTCAAAACCTTAACTACATTTTGCACAAAAGTGGACAGTATAGGCTTGAGAGTACAAAAGCTAGAGACTAATGAAGAGATACTGAAGTCTAAAGCTATAAGTCAGCAGCATGACTATAAACATGCGGAGCTACGTCGTTCGGCAGACGGTAAACATCCAGAGCTAGAAGGAGACGTTGGGAAACTCCTTAAAGCCCACAACGTTGTTAATATTGCAGGTACAAGCACAGGAGCTATGGAAAAAACTACTCCAAGAAATACAAATCTAAATAGCCTATTTGCAAAACCATTTATTCCAAAAATCCAAATAATAGATACTCCAACACCACAAACATCCACATATGCAGCCAGCCTACATAAAGAAAAGAAAATATATAACCATATTTCCCAAACTTACATTGAAAATATATACAAAATACAAACCTTTTAAAACCTTAAACCTAGATCTACCACGACTAGCGAAAAGACCCAAGATTATTTAACCCAAAAACTACAAGGTTATAACAGACTGATTGCACAACCAAAGACAAACCCCAATCTAGTCAAAACTTGTTATAATTATGAATTATTGAGTACAGTCTATACATATACATGAGAAGAGATAAGTGGAATCCCAGAGATCCACAAATCATTTTTAACATATAAAAAGATAACAAAAGTAAATTTATTTTTTATTAAATTCTATACAGCACCAGCTGAGATACTCTACAATGAGATAAAACCGATGATCCAGGTAGTAAAAATTGGATTAACTCTGGAGATGATAATACCGGAAGAGATAAGACACAACCAGAGATACCAAAAGTTGAGATACCCGGTTTTTATGCAAATAAAAGAATAATTGGGTTATCAACTATCATACAAGAATTAGCTAATTATTATTTAAAAGGAAATGCTATATGGAGTTATAATTCTAGAGACCATTTAATGATCTACGCCAATTTGCGAGAAGTAAGACAAGCAAATATGGAAGAAGTCCAGAAATGGATTTTATCTCTACTGAAACCAGAATCTACACCAACAACTAGAGCACTAAAGAAAGGATTTATTTCTGAAGAATTATTAACAAAATACTACAAGTTAATTGGACACAAATATCCGGAATACATATGCTCGAAATGTAACGAAGGAGATGATACTATCCCCGAAGTCCTATTCGAATAAAGACAGCCAGACAGCTTGCAAGAAAAGATAGGAGAAGATGAGATAGACATCAGAAAAGATATGTAATGTTTTTGTTTCATTATTAGCTGTAAAATAAACGTCTAAGTCAAGTATAGACTTAGTCAAAAGTTACTTTTAGAAAAGTAACTTTATGAAAAGTAAAGTCTTTTGTTTTTTTGTGTCAGCCAAAATAAAAAGGGCCATGTGTAAAGTAGTATAGTAGAATGTGTCGGCCACTTGGCCAAAGTAGTAAGTTTTTCTTGTATAAAAAGGAGGCTTCCCCTCATAATAAAATCATCCTTTACAAGCAGCTCTGTCCTCTTTAATATTCTCCAAATCCCGCTTCCACTCCCCATCTACAAAAACAGGTATACTCATTTACATTCATGAGTAGCTAAACTGTTTTATTCCTAATAATCTCTTGTTGATTATAATTGTTTATCATGTTTTAATAATGTTATAATAACCATCTTTAGAATGTTTGCTACGGAAATATTCGGCGAGTAAGTATGCCCAGACTATGCCATCCTAAAGTTGAAACCGGTAGGCAAGAAGGCCGATTAGTGGAGTAAACAGAGTTGAGGTGCTGCTAGGGTAACTGATTAATGAAGAAAACCGTAGTAGTGACCAGACGAGATGATTATTAAATCATTATTATTGCATAATAAATAAGTATAATCTATTAAGAGGTTAGAAGGAATAAGATTTTTAGCAAAAGCATGTTGAAATGAATACATATTTACTAGATAATGATGTTAATTACAAGATATTGATACTCTATACATTGAAGGATCTTAATACTGATATAAAAAGAATAATTTATGAAAAATTATTGACATACGAGATAATCGACGAAAAAACCCAAGGTTGGGCAGAATTAATTATACTAGATGATTTTTACATATATTTATATAATGATCTAGAATTGTTCATAGATCAATGATTGATTATTTATACTTACAATTCCTGAGAGAAAATAAGGAAGAAATAGATCTACTTGAAAAGCTACTAATTGAAAATTTGTACAAGTATTTAAGAACTCGAGAAAATAAATATTTAGAATATATTGCAAATAACGCTAATGAAATTCAACGATTAGATCTACTTAAAAAAGAATATTATAAAAAATTATTTTATTCTTAAAATCATGAAGAACAATCCGACAGCAAATAAAGTAACTACCATAACAAAAACTAAGATAGAAAGAAAAATACGAAAGATACAGAAAAAGTTAAAAACTTTATATATAGAATATGAATTATTACAACTTACTAAAAAAAATACTAGCAGGACAAAACCTTTGATAGATATAAATTCTAAAACAGAATATAAATATGTTTATTATATGAAAAAACAATATGAACAAAGAAAAATATAAGCAACAACTGATAGAAAATATAATTGAAAAACGACAAGAGTTGAAATATAGAAAAGAAAGACTAGAAGAAAATATGTTAGCAGGAGTATGTATTAAATCGATATTAGCACAGAGAAAAGTTATATTTATGCTTGAAATACAAATAAATTGCCTTGAATATAAATTACAACATGAATTATAATAAATAAAGAAGAATTTGCAGTAGACGAAAAAACATATGAAAATCAAGACGGACTGGTAATAAAAATAATATTTTCAAATTTAGGAAGACGATATAAAAAAATAGGAAATAACTTGTATTTAATAATAGAAAAGGAAACAGCAAAATTAGAAGATAGTTTAACTGCGATGGTAAGAATAACAAAGGAAAACGAAGAAATAGATAAATCAAAAGAGATTGAGATAATAAAAACACAAGCAAAACAGGAAGTACAACATCTAGAAGAACCATAAAATATAAAAATAAGTGAATTAGAAAAAGAATTAGCCGAGCTAAAATTATTATATGAAACCAAACAAAAAGAAAAACAAATAGAAAAAAATAAAGAACTAGAAAAAGATAAAGAACTTGAATTGACTAATGAAATAAATAAGATGAAACAAAAATTACATTAAAATCGTGAAATAGACGAAATAAATGAATCAGATACAATGAACGATCAAAAATCAGAAATAAGTGATATAGGTGAAACATACACAGAACTTTTAGAACAAATAAATAACCCGAAAGAATTAGAAATAAATACAGGAGATGTAAATCAACCTACCACATCAAGAGTTAAAACCCCGGAAAATAATCCTAGGAGTAGTCCCAGAAGGACAGCACCAACTTATTATACAGATAATAATGAACGATCAGATAGAACAAATGCAATATGGAGTAGCAGATTAAATAAAAAAATGGACGCCTAGACCAATAACTGAACAATATAACTTTTTAGATCTAGATTGTGTCATAGATATAAATAAAGCAATCTTACTATGGGTAGGAAATATATCTAAACAACTAATTGATAACAAAATAACAACAAAAGAAACACCAGGATATATAGAAAGAACATTTGTTGGAACAACGAAATTATGGATAGGACATTTACCCCCAGAAAGTCTAGAAACACTTAGGAGTGATAAGAAAATAGATGGATCTCCATCAACAACAAATATAGATATACTAGATAAATATGAATTAGCAATACGAAATGAATTTGGTGGCATGACTACAGAAATAAAAGAACAAAATAGAGAAAAAATAATAAATAGACAACTTATGACAAAATTAGATATATGTAATATGTGCTATATAGAAGAATATACATGTGCATTTAAAGAATATTATTATAAAGCAAGATATGATACAAACGAAGCAAAAGAAATAAGAAAACAATATTTTACAAAATTACCAAAACCATTTATTACAAAAATAATTAAAGACTGGAACAATGAAGGATTAACAGGTACTTTAGGAGCTAGAATAAAATTTCTACAACAACGGTTTGTACAATTATGTGAAAACTATAAGGAAAAAATAAAAATGGGGAGAGTACTAATTAAAAATCTAGCATGTTGTAAAGATAAAACAACGCCACAGTTTTGGTTGTACAGATAAATATTATAAAAAACAAAGACCTAAACGACACAAAAATTGTAGAAAAACCAAAACTAGATATAAATACAAGAAACCAAGACAAAGATATTATGTAAAAAATTATAAAATAAAAAGACCGTATAGACCGAATAGAAAACTAACAGAATGTACTTGTTACAACTGTGGAAAGATGGGACATTTAGCTAGAGACTATAAGTTACCTAATAATCCAAAAAGAAAACAAATTGAAGAAGTAATTATAGATAATGACGAATACATGCAGATAGATTGCATAGACTATGAATTAAGCGAAATTGATAGTATATATGAATTATCGGATATAGAAACTGAATTAGGAAATGAAGAAACGAATATTGATCTAGATAATGATGCAATGAACGAATAAATCTAATGTCTGAAGATGACATAAAGATATTATCTAAGGAAGACTACCAAAATGAAGAATCATCAGAACAAAAATTTATATTTGATAATACAATCTTTGAACAAATAAAAGGAAAAGAATTAGATTAAAGTGTTGAAAAAGTACTTGAAATACCTACCTTAAGAAATTGGTTCAAAAGACAAAAAGATGAATACTATGTAGTTAGCCAGAAAGAACACATCATTGATTGTAAATATACAAAAGGAAAAGCACAAATACCTATACTAAATAACAGGATAATAAATAACGAATTACAAGATATAAAAGGTAAAACACCCATAAAATACGTACACTTAGGAGGAACAGAAATATTGATAAAAGCTTGCTTTAGGGAAGGAATAGATACACCCATTGAAATATATTTAGCAGATGATAGAATTATATACCCTATAGAAAAAAGCGTAATTAGTGCGGTAAAAGGAAATTTAATATACCAAAAATTTAAATTTATAATAAGTGCCAACTACTCAGTAGCATTAACATATAGAAATATAGATAAATTATTAGTTTTATATTGGAAAATGTCTGGAATATAACTAGCACCAGGCAGTAAAATATTTACAGCAAGATGTAAAAACTTATATATAGTGACAACAAAACTTAAAGTAACAGCAAGAAATAAAATCGATAGAATAAAGATAGAAAATCCTTTTGAAAGAATAATTACTATAATAGACAACAATGACTATAGTTACAAAGAAATTGACATACAAGAAGATTTAGAAATTGTGAAAGAAAGATAAAGTACTTCAAATGTACCAAATACATTAACTAGAGCTACCTCATCAAGAATGAGCACATCCAAAAGGAACTATGAAATCTCGCAAAATTTATTAAAATACAGAAGAGATAACACCATACCACTATTTTATAGTAGGAATAATGGACCAAAGAAGATATAAAATTTTGATAAATACAGGACAAGAAGAGAATTATGTAACGAGAGAATTAGTAGTAGAAACAGAAATTATAAAAACAGGACACTTATGCCCTGGATTACCTAGTGAGATAGTAACCACAAACGAAGAAATAACAGAAAAAGAAATAATTAAAGGAGGAATACCATTAGTAATACCATTTAAAATCTACCAAGGAAGCCAAAACATTACCCTAGGAATAAAATGGTTAGAAAAAGTTAAACCATATAATATAGAAAATGAACAATTAACAATAACTTACCAAAATAAGAAAATAATAATCAAAAGAACAAAATGAATAATGAAAATATATATACTTGCAAAAATTATTGTAGAAGGATACCACAACAGATATTATACCCCCATGATAGATACATGAGCAGAAGCAAATATATGTAAATATAATTGTTTACCAGATGATAAATGGAAAAAATTAAAAACACCTATGGTAGTGACATGATTTAATAATGAAGGTAGTATGATCACATATAAAGCAGAAAATATAAAAATACAAATATGGGATAAAATACTCACAATAGAAGAAATGTATAGTTTTGAATTTACAACAAAAGATATGTCATTAGGAATGCCGTTGCTAGAAAGATTTTACCCACATATTATAACAAAAACACATTGGTGGTTTACCACACCATGCGGAAATAAAATAGGAGCAAAAAGAGTATTTGTAACGACCTGTTTAGTCGTTTCGAGCAGTAGAGTTTATTTCTGGTAATAACTGTCTGGGTCGACGGATCCCACGACGGACCGTCATGGGCACGACGGACCGTCGAGGGTGTCTCGTTCCAAAACACTTAGATCCTGAAAATTTGAGTACTGAGATCGACTCTCTGAACTTCACGACGGAATGGCAGGACGGACCGTCGTTGGCACGACGGACCGTCACAAATCTTTCCACAGAATTAACTCTCTGAACTTTGTGACGGACATGCAGTACGGACCGTCACAGTCGTGACAGACCGTCACAGGCTGCGTAACCCTGACTGGGTCGGATTTCTCTTAAAAGCTTTTAAGGGGCGTTTTGGACTATTCATGCTTATAATTATAAAGTTAGTGGATTAATGTTAATAATTCAATTACTTGGGGGTTAAAGGAGATAACCTTGAAATAAAAAGTGGGTTATTTTTATCATCTTTTATACTTAATTATATGACAATTAGGGTAAAAGAAAAAGGGTTTGAATAAGAAAAATAGAAAGAACAGAGAGAGAAAGAAGAGAGAACGAACGAGCGAGAGAAGAGAGAACGAAGAGGAAAGCAAAGATTTTGAGGAGTAGCTTGCGTGATCACGAATTCTTCGGTGGAGGTAGGTTATGGTTTATGCTATTTCATAGTAAACTCTTAATAGCGAATGATATGTATTGGGTAGTATTGTAAAGCCTTCTATATGCTTAAATGTATGCTTTCATGATGTGATTATGTAATTGTAGTGGGTTGGAAAGATGAGGCTGTGAATCTCACACCTTAAAACCACTTTGTTAATGATGATGCCTTGGTATAAAAGAAGGCTTGATGAACTAAAAGA
>NC_028639.1:15469100-15469708 GCF_001406875.1 Solanum pennellii
AAACCTATTTCCCAAAAGAGTATGGTGTGGAGGCTTGAGTCCTCATAGATGTGTTTGGTGTTGATGTAAATGATTCTTATGCTTGTAGCTATCACCTGTTAAGTATTTGGTTGGTTTTATGTATTATTCGATATATATTGCTTTCTATTTTGAGTTGGCCGATGATACCTACTAAGTACTTGTGTTTTGTACTGACCCCTACTTGTATTTGTTTTTCTTTGTTATTTGTGGAGTGCAGCAAACGTGCCATCGTCTTCAACTCGTCCTCAACTCTAGCCAGTCTTCATCACGTCATATTTCAGGGTGAGCTATTGTTCCTAGCTCGGACTGGATTCCCTCTCATTTACGTCTTGATGGCTTGAAGTTCTGGCATGGACTAGCCGTTTATTTATTTTAGCTTCTTAGATACACTTAGATTTAGTAAATTGAGGTTAGATGTTCTTGTGGTGATGACTTCCAGATTTTGGGAATAATAAGTATTAAATTTTAGAAGTTATTTATTGGTTATATTAATGAGTTTTAAGTCTATATTTTGTTTATTATGGTTGAAATATTGATAATTATTGGGATTAGATTGGTTGGTTCGCTCACATAGGAGAATAAATGTG
>NC_028639.1:15473138-15474685 GCF_001406875.1 Solanum pennellii
TACTGCACCAATTCTTACCTTGCCAGTGGAAGGCAAGAATTTCATTGTTTATTGTGATGCATCTTATTCTGGGTTGGGTGCAATGCTAATGCAAGAGAAGAATGTAATTTCTTATGCTTCGAGGCAATTAAAGGTGCATGAATGTAATTATCCGACCCACGATTTGGACTTGGCTGCGGTAGTGTTTGCATTAAAGCAATGGAGACACTATCTATATGGGGTTAAGTGTGAAGTCTATACGGATCATCGTAGTTTACAGTATGTCTTTACTCAGAAAGATTTGAATTTAAGACAGAGGAGATGGATGGAACTACTGAAGGACTATGATATCACTATCTTGTATCACCCGGGAAAAGCGAATGTTGTGGCAGATGCCTTAAGTAGAAAGGCAGGGAGCATGGGAAGTCTAGCTCACTTGCAGGTTTCTAGACGCCCATTGGCTAGAGAGGTTCAGACTCTGGCTAATGACTTCATGAGGCTGGAAGTACTAGAGAAGGGAGGATTTTTGGCCTGTGTGGAGGCAAGATCTTCCTTTCTTGACAAGATTAAGGGAAAGCAGTTTACTGATGAGAAACTGATTCGGATTGGAGATAAGGTGTTGCGAGGAGAGGCTAAAGAAGCAAAAATCGATGAGGAAGGTGTGTTGCGGATTAATGGAAGGGTATGTGTGCCTCGTATTGATGATTTGATCCACACTATTCTTACAGAGGCTCATAGTCCAGGATATTCTATACATCCTGGTGCAACCAAGATGTATCGTGACGTAAAGCAACATTTTTGGTGGAGTAGGATGAAGCGTGATATTGTTGATTTTGTCGCCCAATGCCCGAATTGTCAGCAGGTAAAGTATGAACACCAGAGGCCCGGAGGAACACTTCAGAGAATTCCCATTCCCGAATGGAAGTGGGAGAGAATTGCAATGGACTTCGTGGTTGGTCTTCCAAAGACATTGGGTAAGTTTGATTCTATTTGGGTAATTGTGGACAGATTAACTAAGTCTGCTCACTTCATTCCGGTAAAGGTGACTTACAATGCAGAGAAGTTAGCCAAACTCTATATCTCAGAGATTGTTCGATTGCATGGAGTTCCACTTTCCATCATATCAGATAGAGGTACGCAATATACTTCTATGTTTTGGAGAACATTCCATGCTGAATTAGGTTCTAAGTTGGATCTTAGTACTGCCTTCCACCCTCAAACCGATGGTCAGTCTGAACGAACGATTCAGGTATTGGAGGATATGCTTCGTGCATGTGTGATAGAATTTGGTGGTCATTGGGATAACTTCTTACCCTTAGCAGAGTTTTCATACAATAATAGCTATCACTCAAGTATTGATATGGCCCCATTCGAAGCATTGTATGGAAGGAGATGTAGGTCTCCCATTGGTTGGGTTGATGCATTTGAGGTTAGACCTTGGGGTACTGATATTTTGAGGGATTCATTAGAGAAAGTGAAATCTATTCAAGAAAAGCTTTTAGCAGCTCAGAGTAGGGAGAAGGAATATGCAGATCGAAAGGTGAGAGACTTGGAGTTCATGGAGGGTG
>NC_028639.1:15476196-15569971 GCF_001406875.1 Solanum pennellii
TATTTCATAGTAAACTCTTAATAGCGAATGATATGTATTGGGTAGTATTGTAAATCCTTCTATATGCTTAATTGTATGCTTGCATGATGTGATTATGTAAATGTAGTGGGTTGAAAAGATGAGGCTGTGAATCTTAAACCTTAAAACCACTTTGTTAATGATGATGCCTTGGTATAAAAGAAGGCTTGATGAACTAAAAGAATGAGGGTGATGGATCGGGTGTCACGAACCGACACGTAGTAGTAGGGGATCGGAGTTTCACTTTCCGACACCAGGACAGTAGAGGATCGAAGTGTCACGTTCTGACACCAGGATAGTAGTGGATCGGAGTGTCACGTTCCGACACCAGGATAGTAGGGGATCGGAGTGTCACGTTCCGACACAAGAAGAACAAAGAGAATGAATCTTGAATTATGCTAACATACTCAGATTTTAAAGAAACCTATTTCCCAAAAGAGTATGGTGTGGAGGCTTGAGTCCTCATAGATGTGTTTGGTGTTGTTGTAAATTATTCTTATACTTGTTGCTATCACCAGTTAAGCATTTGGTTGGTTTTATGTATTATTCGATATATATTGCTTTCTATTTTGAGTTGGCCGATGATACCTACTCAGTACTTGTGTTTTGTACTGACCCCTACTTGTATTTGTTTTTCTTTGTTAATTGTGGAGTGCAGCAAACGTGCCATCGTCTTCAACTCGTCCTCAACTCTAGCCAGTCTTCATCACGTCAGATTTCAGGGTGAGCTATTGTTCCTAGCTCGGACTGGATTCTCTCTCATTTACGTCTTGATGCCTTGAAGTTCTGGCATGGACTAGCCGTTCATTTATTTTAGCTTCTTAGATACTCTTAGATTTAGTAATTTGAGGATAGATGTTCTTGTGGTGATGACTTCCAGATTTTGGGAATAATAAGTATTAAATTTTAGAAGTTTTTAATTGGTTATATTAATGAGTTTGAAGTCTTCCGCATTATATTTTGTTTATTATGGTTGAAATATTGATAAGAATTGGGATTAGATTGGTTGGTTCGCTCACATAGGAGAATAAATGTGGGTGCCACTCGCGGCTCGTTTTGGGTCGTGACAGTATTTAACCAGCAACGTAAACCCACAGAATGGATAAAAGGAAGTGAAAAGATAAACCAAGAAATGGAAAATATAAGTAAAAATCAAATAACACAATTAGAAATTATCATATTTACAAATGATAAAGCCAAGATATTTAACGAACAACTAGAATTATTATATAGTGAAAATCCATTACAAGGATGGGAAAAGCATAAGACAAAAGTAAAAATTGAATTAATAGACGAAAACACTATAATAACACAAAAACCACTAAAATATAATTTTGATTATTTTGAAGAATTCAAAATGCATATAGATGAACTGTTAAAAAATAATTATATACAAGAGAGCAATAGTAAACATACAAGTCCGGCGTTTATAGTTAATAAACATAGTGAACAAAAACGAGGTAAAAGTAGAATGGTTATAGATTATCGCAACTTAAATGCTAAAACTAAAACATATAATTACCCAATACCAAATAAGATACTAAAAATAAGACAGATACAAGGATATAACTATTTTAGTAAATTTGATTGTAAATCAGAATTTTATCACTTGAAATTAGAAGAAGAATCTAAAAAGCTAACAGCATTAACAGTACCGCAAGGTTTCTATGAATGGAATGTTTTACCCTTTGGTTACAAAAATGCACCAGGAAAATACCAACATTTTATGGATAACTATTTTAACCAATTAGAAAACTGTATTGTTTATATAGACGACATATCATTATACTCGAAAACACAAGATGAACATATAAAGTTATTAGAAAAATTCATACATATAATTAAACACTCTTGCATAAGCTTAAGTAAAAGGAAAGCAGACATAATGAAACCCCAGATAGAATTCTTGGGAATACAAATAGATAAAAATGGAATAAAAATGCAAACACATATAGTACAGAAGATTGTTAATCTTGATGAAAATATAGATACAAAAAAGAAATTACAATCATTTTTAGGAATAGTAAACCAAGTAAGAGAATATATACCAAAATTAGAAGAATATCTAAAATCATTAAATAAAAAACTTAGGAAAGATGTTGAATATCATTTTGATGAAAAAGACAAAGAACATATAAGACGTATCAAGAATTTATGCAAAAAATTACCAAAACTATATTTTCCAGATGAAGATAAACGATTTATATATATTGTAGAAACAGACTCAAGTAACCATAGTTATGGAGGAGTTTTGAAATACAGATACGATAACGAACATATTGAAGATCATTGCAGATATTACTCAGGATCATATACAGAAGCACAACTAAAATGGGAAATAAATAGAAAAGAGTTATTTGCACTACATAAATGTTTATTACCATTCGAACCATATATAGTTTACAATAAATTTATTGTTAGAACAGATAATACACAAGTTAAATGGTGGATCACTAGAAAATTACAGGATTCAGTCACAACTAAAGAAATACGAAGATTGGTATTAACTATACTGAATTTTACATTTGTAATTGAAGTAGTCAAAACTTACAAAAATATTATTGCAGACTACCTATAAAGACAAAGATACTCAAACCGAACAAGATAATCCAATGGAAAATATACTCAAAACCTTAACTACATTTTGCACAAAAGTGGACAGCATAGGCTTGAGAGTACAAAAGCTAGAGACTAATGAGGAGATACTGAAATCTAAAGCTATAAGTCAGCAGCATGACTATAAACATGCGGAGCTACGTCGTTCGGCAGATGGTAAACAGCCAGAGCTAGAAGGAGACGTTGGGAAGCTCCTTAAAACCCACAACGTTGCTAATATTGCAGGTACAAGCACAGGAGCTATGGAAAAAACTACTCCAAGAAATACAAATCTAAATAGCCTATTTGCAAAACCATTTATTCTAAAAATCTAAATAATAGATACTCCAACACCACAAACATCCACATATTCAGCCAGCCTACATAAAGAAAATAAAATATATAACCATATTTCCGAAACATACATTGAAAATATATACAAAATACAAACCTTTTTAAACCTTAAACCTAGATCTACCACGACTACCGAAAAGACCCATATTTGTATTTTTATATTTTTTGCTTTATATGTGATCATACTACCTTCATTATTAAATCATGTCACTAACATAGGTGTTTTTAATTTTTCCCATTTATCTTCTGGTAAACAATTATATTTACATATATTTGCTTCTGCTCCTGTATCTATCATGGGGGTATAATATCTGTTGTGGTATCCTTCTAGTATAATTTTTGCAAGTATATATATTTTCATTATTCATTTTGTTCTTTTGATAATTATTTTCTTATTTTGGTAAGTTATTGTTAATTTTTCATTTTCTATATTATATGGTTTAACTTTTTCTAACCATTTTATTCCTACGGTAATGCTTTGGCTTCCTTGGTAGATTTTAAAAGAGATTGAGAAAATAAAAACACAAGCAAAACAGGAAGTACAACATCTAGAAGAACTAAAAAATATAAAAATAAGTGAATTAGAAAAAGAATTAGCCGAACTAAAATTATTATATGAAACCAAACAAAAAGAAAAACAAATAGAAAAAATAAATAACTAGAAAAAGGTAAAGAACATGAATTGACTAATGAAATAAATAAGATGAAACAAAAATTACATGACAATCTTGAAATAGACGAAATAAATGAATCAGATACAATGAACGATCAAAAATCAGAAATAAGTGATAGAAGTGAAACATAAACATACAATCAAGTTCCTAATCTTAAGGTCAATTGATATTTCAATTATCATAATTTCCAAGTTTCAAGCCTAGGGTTAAGTTTTATTTTTCAATATCATGAATTTAACATTTAATTAACTATACAAGTATATTAATGTCTGACTCATAATATGATAATATATAATAATAAGAAAACTAATAATAATTTAAAAAAATTTAAAATTAGTACTGCTCCACCTAATTAACTTACAACGACATACTGTATCCCTATTCTTAATCCCTAAATTCTTATTTTCTAAGAATTAATAATAAAAAGGCAATGATTGCCCAATCATCACTACATTAATGGAAAACCAAATTGGTATAAAGTTAAGTGTAAAAAGAAAGGGGTATAGGACACCTATCTAATCTACAAACTTACGAAGCAAATCATTCCTCTCCCATTTAATATAATATTATTTTAGGACATGAATATATATGTAAAAAGTATTGAAGAATATGCAGACCTAATGCAAATACCTAAAGCAGTTCGCAAGATGCCGAAACCCTGATTCGTTTATTTTTCCCCATTTTACTTCTTATCTCAATTAATTGTGCATTAAAAGTGATAAATTTTTCTCACTTATTTTATTAAATATACGCTAAATGACATACGGTCTTAAATAAATTATCACTTTAACCAATTAACTATCGATTAACTCATTTATATACAATTACCCATCAATTAATTATTTCTAGTTAAACGAATAGTGTAGAATTCTCAAATCAACTTTACCTGCTAATCATAAATGACGCGGGATAACTATCAGGAGGGATAACTATAATTGTTTTATGAAATCATTTAGCAATGACTTATCGGGTCATGACATTATCCACCATTAAAAACCATGTTCGTCCTCGAACATATTAAAGAAGAATAAGAGGAAGAATAACCAATATTATCAAAATCAGAGTTATGACCTACTACTCGGTGTTCATCTCTCTAAGTGCGCTCATCCTTAAGTTCATTTTATCAACATTAACTATGAAGAACTGAACCTTCAAATCAAACTCAGGAAGATTTACAAAACAAGAGTGATTATTAAGCCATACGATAACTGATGAACTTAGTGTACACTAAAACTCAATGGACCTGAACACAACCATCATGACGACTTATTTCTCACATAACCAAGATAAACTTATGAATTAACCACCAGACACACATAATGCACAAACCATCACAGATCTGATCAAGAATCCTTTCTCACATCAAAATCTTTCCATAAACTTAAGTTATCAAAAATTTGATCTTTAGACATAGGATACTCATCAAGGGAGAATCAAACTTTTCTAACCCAAAGAAGAACAATATAAAGTAACCACTTAGCTAGAGATACACCCACGTTAACAGTACTTCTAACAAAATTATTAAAATGCTAGATCAATAGATATTATTGTAGACAACCTTTAAGAACAGTAGAGTCACACCCAATGGTCCTTTCATTTGATCACACATATACAGAGCCTGACCTCGATGACGAGGTGAATATTAATACTATTAGACAATTTTAAGTATATATGGTAGCACTTTTATGAATTCTCTTAACTAAGGTTATGTGAGTAGTATCACTAGTATAATTAAACTATCCCAAACATCACCAAAAATCATTCATAACTGAGATAAACAAGTCTTGCCAAGAATGTCACCCTACCAAGAGGACAATCACAGGATCGGTACGCCCGATCAACCACTAAGAATTCACCCATAGATGTGAAAGCACACATAATATAATAGTGGATCATACTCCAAGTAGTTTCCAGTACAAGAAAGGTGGTCACATAAGAATATACAAAATCAAGGTTGAATAACACTAATTACTTCTTCCAAAAATCCCATATACAACATTTACATTCGGTTGGCTCCATCTCTTTGATTTTTAGCTACCAATAATTCATCAATCTTGCCACTATTATAATTGTACACAACTCCATTTATAAAACCCCACATGATCCAAACAACACTCATATGTGCAACACTCTTAATACTAACAGAACATCGTAACCACACCAGTCATCTACTTTACTCTCAACCGTCACTAGTATCAAAGTCGTCTTAGCGACTACATTATCGCCTTCTAAAGTTTCAAACTATGACTTCCTTTCTTTCCATGTAAGCATTCGTAATAGATATGGATCCCACCCTGGGCTGATAACATTAATTTTAAAATTTCATAGAACATTTTCATCGAGATAACACTATTGAATCACACACAATATCAACTTCACGTAGTCTTTCACATACAATATTTCAATTACCATTTCAAACCTTCACATACCTTATACCAAAACTCAGAGAAATCTTTACTCACACTATTAATCCTCTATTATAATCACATAATCTCTACTCACCATTAATTCCTATATGTAAGACATCATGACAGTCTATATCGTCCCATCAACAAAGTAGTTTCAATCCCTTCAACATTCTCATTAACCTTTTAGAACTATTCATATTTCGAACAATATAACTTGACATAACAACATAGGATCTTTCACACATCGTTATTTGTAATCTAAACCAAAACTCAATCCTTATAAAAGTTGATGACAAAACACTAGTAAGTCTGTACCAAACCAATTCACATTCATAGTCATAATTGACCTCATAAGTGGAAATTCATACAATTATGAGAGGTCTTATTCTTTCATTTCTCTTAAATTATTTTCATGACGCAAATTTCAAATATCTTGAACTCTTTAAAATACCAAATTCTTGTTCCATTCGCTAACTTGGTTACCAATCTTACTCTTTAACCAGCTACCCATGACATTTCTCATTATACTCTAAACCGATACTTCAAGTGAAACATTTTCTTAGGTTCTCTGTCAATCAAATGTAACCAAATTTACTCAAATAATGCAAAAGTCCTTTAAAAATCTCAATAACAAATGTGATTAAGCATTTCTTCCCTTACTAATCCATACCATGAAAAAATATATCACCATGAATGTAAACTTACAATGCAAAATTTGAATTGTGAATCTAATTGTGTAACCCAATGCCTTTATCTATCAGCGTTAGCTCACACATTGAAGATGTTTATGAATTTATGTATCATAACTAATCATACATAGCCTCTCTATCGACCTTAGAATATCTTTGCTAAAAATTCACTGTAGACATTACCAAACTCAAAACTAAAAAAGAAACTTACCATGACACTCTAGATATTAAATGTATGTACACTCTTTTCTCAAATTTTATCAAATAGTCTTTAACATATAGGAATGCCACATAACATTATCATCTTAACTAGAGCAAAACAGATGGAACCATGAGTCTTTGAACTCAATTCCCCAAATTCCACTAAAGATACATCTCTAACCCTTGCAATCAAAGTAAATATCCTAGTTATGTTCTCGCTGAAAAAGTTAAACTATGTACCACCTTAATTCTTTCAATTATGGCTCTAAATCCTTTCAATTCCATTTGAGTGGTGCCCCAACATCTTAACCTTACATAAAAATCTCACAACTTACCAAATAGTAGCAAACCATGACCTTAGATACTCACAAGTCATCATTATAATATGAATTCATTTAACTAATAATCCTTATCATATAGTTGCATCTCAATTATAATTTATCAAACTCTTATTATCATTATGCTGAGTAATCACTACCATCATCACAAGTAAACCTTATCATTGACGTGGCACTTCAAACCTAACCATATCAGCCAACTCCAAAGGATTAATTCAATTTTATGTACACTTTATTACTAAAATCTCATTGTGTACTCATTAAAAGTTTCTTTAGACATATGATTTCATTTCCATATCGGTCCACCACCTTATATGAAATCACTAGTCCTTTTTAGAATCTTCGGGATACACTTCACAACCTAAATATATTTATACTATACAAGAGATCCACCACTAAAATTTTCCTTAAAAATAACGCTTAACTCATTCGTCTATAGTAACAAGCTAGTTGGTTTCTCAAATATGAGGGCAACATCAAATCTTATTATTTGAGCATGTGACATAATTGATAACTCCTTATGTAGCTAGTATTCACGCTTAATAATAAATTTATCCGCTTTTCATATACCACTAGTATCACATCATGAATGTTCGTTAGATCCACCACTAGAACACGTCATGGATACCGAGAAGGTCGTACCTAATAATCCACACATTTCTACCTATTGAATAGCTCTAAAATTTTACCAAATTCATTTAGTATCTAGCCTAAGCTATATGTATTCTTTGGTAGTTCGGGTTGATAAAACCTTAATGTAACATGAGATCAGCCCATGTTACATTCAAGTCCATAAGGCACAATACAACCATATGTAACATGAGATCTCAAGCTAAACAAAATACCAATAGATAAGGATTAGAGACAACCATTGCTTTGTATTTGTGGAATCGTGCATGTTACATTCTTCCTTTACCATTCTATACTTTATACTCTTCATACAACATATGATACAAATGACCACCTGATCAGCGGTAAAAGAGGATGACCCATGCGAGGCATATTAACCCTTGGGATACTGTCCTCATAATTCTACAAATTGGGATTAGCCAATGCTAGGATTTCGCCCCTGACCAGCCACCCTTCCATACCAATCAGGATTAGCCCATGCTAGGCTTTCGCCCTTGAGCTGCCACCCTTCCATACTAATCGGGATCAGCCCATGTTAGGCTTTCACCCCTGATCTGCCACCCATAATCATACTTATGACTTCATCATACTGATTACATCAGTTAGGATTTTTCAGCTTTAGGATTGTTGTTTATCAGTTAATAAGTCTTTTGGGATTGTTCTTTAGACAGTCATAACTCTTTTGAGATTGTTGTTTTTGATGTTAAGAACTTTTTTGTGATTATTGGTTTGGTGGTCATAATCCTTATTTAGATTTGGAACAATGAACTAGTAGTAGAAGACATATGAATATGGACTTACGATAATAACGATTACATGGGAAGCAAATGTAACTTGAACGTAGTACTTAGGAGCTTATATTACCCGATAAGAATTTTGACATCACAAATTGAAGCACATACAGTGAAGACAATCTAACATTCAGCCAAGAGATTTGAACTCTATATGATAAAAATACAAGATGTTCGTGCATGTGGAACCAAGGGAGAAATAGGAAAGATTCAACTTAAGGATATATACATATTCCAAGTAAGTACATATAAAAGTACAATTGCGCAGGAAGTGATAACGTGAGGTAACATTATTGTCCAACACAATGGGAGTAATAACAAGAAAGGGAACATATGAACATGTGGCAAGATTACAAATCTATAAACAATTAATGAAAGTTTGCAAGATAGGGGCAGATCGTATATCAATACTATAAACGTATGTACCATGTGTAATCTAGGATCCCATTGACATATATAATGGAAATACATGCTAGTGGTACTTTGACAATGGAACAAATTTAAACCTAGCATGCTAACACTTGGTCGAGTAAACATGCACATTTAGTAACAAACTCATATTAGAGTACGCACTTCAATGCTCTAGGGAGTAGGAAGTGCAATTATGGATCAGTCACTACCAAGAAAACTTAAAAAGATTACTTTTTGTAATACATGTCTTAGATTCATGCCAAAGAAATAAGAAATTAAATAGCCTTACATACCTTGCTATTCAATTCAAAACGTAAGATTTAAGCTCCTTCCCTTCAGATCACTAATCTACAATAAATAAGTTGTAAGACTAGTATTAGTAGCTAATCAATCAATTTGAGCCACTTGATCACACCTAAATAGTAACGAAGCAGTAAGCTCACAAACTCCCTACAATATTTAGTCCTTTAACGTCTTCATTACTTCCCCGAACATCCACTCATATCCCTTACCATAACATACATAAAAACAATCTTTTAACATAATAATGTAATAGAAGTAATATAAATCATGGTTTCTGATCACCAGCACTTGAAGAGCTTACATTACTTTTAAAGTGCTCAAACAAGCTCATAGTTTAATTTAAAGAGGACACCCCACCATAGCAGTCCCAACATGCACTAATCACCAGAACAAATTCCCCAAAATTCACCAGGTGTTCTAATTAACTCAAGCACAAAAGGGAGAAAATTACAGTAGCTTATCTTGCTGGACATAACTACTACTTTCTAAGACTTTAATTCTTCAAGGTAAAGGTTGTCCTCCTTAACTTGTCTTAAATTATAACTTCAATAGCTTGAAACGCTTATTATTCAAGAACCCTATGATGTATGAATCTAAGAGAGAGAAGAGAGAAATCAGTAGAAATCAGATTTTCTTGTCAAAGTAAAAATGGTTGGAAAAAGCTAATACCAATCTCTTTTAAAGGGACCTGCTTTGGCTGACTTTCTCACTCATTTTGGACCATAATTTGTCAAGTAGGTGACCCACCTACTTGGACTTATCATTTGGTCTTTTTTAACATAACAACATTTGCCCTTTTTCCACCTTTCATGTACTTCATTTGCAGCCAACAAGTGTCTTTAATTTGGGCCACACATTTAAGTAGGTGATGCACCTAGTTTTCCATTAAAATTATTTCTTGTGGGCTTGGAAAGATTGGGCCTTGGCTGTCCATTTTGACCTTATTCTTCTATTCAACTTGGGCTAAATTAATGCAAATAGGTGTAGTGTACTTGGCCCAATAACATAGTAAAAATAGTCTTAGTAGATGATGCACCTACTTGGTCTGGTCAATAAGTCAAAGTAGGTGATGCCCCTACTTGTCAACTACTAGCTTAGTGAAGTCAAGCAAGTACCTCAATATTTCATTCCATTTCGTGACCTTAATAACCTTAACATAACTTAGGTCTTATATACACTATGTCATTTTATACTTTTGACTCAAATCCCATCCTGTGATCTCATGTTTAAATACTTCCATCGACACCAACTTGATTGGCTCGCATCAAAATCTATAGACAGTTCATTTTAAACCAATTCTATTACCACGGATTGCCTATGAAATCAAATCCATAACTATACCACAAGACAATTAATAAGCATACTATAAATAAGACCAGTACACGTAAAATACGGGGTGTTACATCCTCCCCCTCTTATGATCATTCGTCCTCGAATAATAAGTGCACCTAGTAGTTCAGTTAATCTTTGAATTTCATATTGAGATTTGCGAGAATCCCTATTATAAATAGGAAGGACTATCTAAAATTCAAAGACTAACCTAAAATATGTATAGACAAATATAGCATGACCTCTCGATAGATATGATTCATGAAATAGTAATATCAAAATTAAATTACTTCTTTTCACTCTCTCATAACCTTCTATCTCACTCCTCTATAGCATCCTAATATACCCCTACTCCTATCTTTAGGAAATTTGACATATTCCATCTCTTTCTAATGAGAAGTTGTCTGTACATATTTAGCCTGTGTAATTTAAGCTTCATTCTCACCAGCTTCCTATCTAACAAGTAACTTTTTATCAAAACTAGCAGCTTCATGTACTAGATTCCATTATGTTCAACAAACTAATCATAACTTAGTTCTAACCAATTAACTTTCTTGTGGTTATCCTTACCCTTAAGCCACATATTAATTCTTTATATCCAACAAGAAACCACCACACGTATATCATTTGCAGCAATTGACACTCTTATCCCTAAGTTTTATAATCATGAAAAGAATACAAATGTTATTAGTACTTATTCAGAGCTGTTGGCCCAAACCATATAAATGCCAAATATTAACATACTCGGTAGGACATACGGTGAGAATAATCTTTGTCATCCAATTAGGGATATCTGTAGTAAAAGTATTGCACTGATCGATACACCTATAAAATTGTGCCACTAACTTCGTTGAACTAAAAGAAACATGTTTGACTACATCAATTTTGATAACTTGTGTAACGCTGAAAATTTAATGTATATCAAAGACTAAGAACAAGTGTTCTCTATAGGAATAAATCCTATAAGCATGGAGGAAATATAGAACTCAAGAGCTGGTTACATCCTCCTAACAAGATGTCCCTGCAAATGCTACAACAAATATATGTAACTAGGTAACAAATCATTTTTTATCCAACATGATGCAAGTGGTACAAATGCAACCTCAAATTCAAATAACATAAAAGCCAACATACCTTGTGTAGTGATATGGACGAAAAAAATGAGATCAATCTAGTCAAACTTTTTATAAATTTAGGTCCTTTCTGTATGTTACATGCTGACACATTAATAATCGTTAACCTTAACCATAGTAAATATGAATAGAAAGATCCAGTACAGAAATTGGCTTCTTAACTTTTCTCTATCGCAGGAATAGGGTTATGAAGGAAGGTAACATTTCCTATATGTACGAGCAGCCACATTGTAATAAATGTGGTGTGCAACACATTCATAACTAAGGCTCTAGTGGACACGACTTTGTAGACCCCCTAGGATGAACTGCTTTGATACCACTTTTGTCAGCCCCCAACCCCTAGGTGAGACGGACAAGTACCTTATGAACAGATGCTTTACAAGTAATCTATGATTAGAAAGTAAACTACTAGGCAGATTACTGATGAAGCTTCATATACAACACATTTTAACAAGTTGAACCGCTATATGTGACAAGTGAAACTATGAATACATATGATAACTTTACAATGTCTACAAAGCCTCTACTAGAATCCATGATGGTACCACTATGAAAATACGCGTAGTAAGGACTCGACAAAGCCCCGAATCAACCTGGAGTTCACCCACACCCGCTGAGTATAATGTACTTCTATTCGGAAATTCTACTAAATGAGTACTTATACCTGCAGCATGAAATGCATCGTCCCCAATAAGGGATGTCAGTACGAAAGAATGTACTAAATATGTAAGGCATAATACAAACATATGTAACATGATAGCTCAAGTGAAACCAAATACCAATAGATAAGGATTAGAGACAACCTTTGCTTTGTACTTGTGGAATCGTGCATGTAACATTCTTTCTTTACTTTTCTGTACATTATTATCTTTATATAACATATGATACAAATGACCAGCTGATCATCGGTAGAAGAGGATGACCCATGCTAGGAATTTTAATCCCTAGGATGCTGTCCTCATAATTCTACAAATTGGGATCGGCCCATGCTAGGATTTTGCCCTTGAGATGCCACCCTCTTATACCAATCGGGATCGGACCATGCTAGGCTTTTGACCCTAAGCTGTCATCCATGATCATACTGATTACTTTACTTTGATTTTTTCATCTTTGAGATTGTTGTTTATCAGTTCATAACTCTTTTGGGATTGTTCTTTGGATATTATAATTTTTTTGAGATTGTTCTTTTTTATGTTCATAACTTGTTTGTGATTGTTATTTTTGTGATCATAATCCTTGTTAAGATTTGGAATTACGGATCAGTAGTAGAAGACATATGAATATGGACTTATGATATTAACAATGACGTGGGAAGCAAATGTGACTTGAACATAGTAATTAGGAGCTTATATGACTTGGTAAGCATTTTGACATGTAAATTAAAGCATATCCAATGAATACAATTTAACATTCAACCAAGAAATTTTAACTCTATATGATACAAATACAAGGTGTTCATGAATGTGTAACCAAGGGGAAATGTGGGCATATTTAACTTAAGGACAGAAACATATTCCAAGTAAGTACATATAAACGTACAATTGAGCAAGTAGTGATCCTGTGAGGTAACATTATAGTCTAACACAATAGGAGTAATAACAAAGAAAGGGAACATCTTAACATGTGACAAGATGACATATCTATAAACAATGGAAGCAAGTTGGCACTATATAGGCAGATTGTACAGTGTGTAGTCTAGGATCACTTTGACTTATGTAAGGGGATACCTTCCATGGGTAATTTGACAATGAAACAAGTTTAAACCTTTCATGTTAACAGTTGGTAGAGTAAGCACGCACATAAGTAACAAAGTCATATTAGAGTACTAACTTCAATGCTCTAGGGAGTAGGAACTACAACTATGGATCAGTTACTACCACGGGCACTTAGAAATCTTACTTTTTGTAATGCAAGTTTTGCACTCATGCCAAAGAAATAGGAATTCAAATAGCCTTACATAACTTTCTATACAATTTAAAAAGTATTGCTTAAGCTCCTTCTCTTCAGATCACTAATCTACAATAAAAAATGATGTAAAACTAGTATTAGTAGCTAATCAATAAATTTGAGCCACTTGATCAAACACAAATAGTAAAGAAGCTGTAATATGCAATCTATCTAGTGAGTGTTTTCTTTCCTTCCCTATCCCATTAATCGCGTATATATACTATAAAACCTTTGTATCAGGTCCTCCTCAAAACTTCCTGCTATATTTAAGTCCTTTAACGTCTCCATAACTTCCCCGCACATCCAGTCACATCCCTTATAAAAAATACATAAAACAATCTTAGAACAAAATAATGTAATAGAAGCAATACGAATCATGGTTTCTGACCACCAACACTTAAAGAGATAACATTATTTTAATGTGCTTAAACAAGCTCATTGATTAATTTAAAGAGGACTCCCCACCATGGTTGTCACACCATGCACTAATCACCAAAACATCCTCGCAATATTCACCATCTTTAAGTAACAATTTCCAACTCACTAACACATACCGAGTGTCCTAATTAACTCAAGCACAAGAGGGAGAAAATTGCAGTAGCTTACCTTGCTGGACATAACTACCACTTACTAAAACTTGGATCCTTCAAGGTAAAGGTTGTCCTCCTTAATTTTTCTTAAATTACACCTCCCAATAGCTTGAAAATACCTATTATTCAAAAACCCTAAGGGTATTTAATGGTTTATGTATGAATCTAAGAGAGAGAAGAGATAAAGTTGTACTAATCAGATTTTTTGTCAAAGTAAAAATGATTGGAAAAAGCTGATATAAATATCCTTTAAAGGGACCTTCTTTGGAAGACTTTCTCACTCATTTTGGGCAATAATTTGTCAAGTAGGTGACCCACCTACTTGGACTTTTCATTTGGACTTTTTGGACTTAAGAACATTGGCCCTTTTTCCACCTTTCTTGTACTTCATATGCAGCCAACAACTGTCTATTATTAGGCCACACATTTAAGTAGGTGATTACCTAGTTTTCCATTAATATTATTTCTTGTGGTCTTGGAAAGATTGGGCGTTGACTGTCCATTTCCCCTTATTCTTCTATCAACTGGGATTAATTAATGAAAATACGTGTAGAGTGCTTGGCCCAATAACATGGTCAAAAGAGTCTTAGTAGGTCATGTACCTACTTGGTCCTTTGGGCTAGTCAATTAGTCAATGTAGGTGATGCACCTAATTGTCACCTGCTAGCTTAGTGAAGTCAAGCAAGAGCCTCAATGTTTTATTCCATTTCTAGACCCAATAACTTTAATATAACGTAGAACTTAAATACACTATGTCACGACTAAAATACCACCTTATGATCTCAAGTTGAAATACTTCCATCGACATCAACTTAATTGGGTCACATTAAACTCTATGGAAAGTTCACCTAAATCTATTTTATTGCCACTAGTCGAATAGGAAATCGAATCCATAACTATATCACAAGACATTTTATATGTGTTATATAAATAGAACTAGTACACGTAAAATACGGGGTGTTACATCTTGTTGGTGTTCTGCTATTTGGACTTGGCTTCCGTCTAGGTCAATATAAATAAAATAGTCAAGATAGAAAAAGAAAATCCTTAAAAAAATAGTTCATTTTTTAGAGTAGGTTGCCGAGGTAAACTTTGCCTTCAACACTAGCTTGTGTTATAGCACACTCAATGCCTAATACCCTTTGAATGTCGAAAAGAAAATAAATAGTGAAGCTTGAACGCACCATGAAACATGAACTTCAATAACATTAAATGTCATGTATCTATAAAGTTATATCATGATTCATAACGTCTTAGAGTTAGTCGATTTGGGCTTAACTAGATATGTCTTGTTATACTAATAGATTTTCTCCTTTTTTTTTATTATAATAAGTGAGGGTTATCAGACTCTTTTCCCATGCAAGATAGCAAATAAGAACAACTAGGATATGCATAGGATCAATTTTTAATTTCCCTTAACTGGACTAGGGCTGATGAATTACTATAGGCATATATTAAATGAATTCAGTAATACCTCTGTTCAATTTGATGGAAGTCTATACATATGCATAATGATCTACTTCTATTTGTATCCATATTCTATCTATGTAACATGAAATTCAACTCTCTAGATAGGTACAAAATATCAAAATTCGAGTCGATACGAAATTGACTTCTCTATGTAACAAAGGTTCACAAAGTTGTTCCCAGGTGCGCCATTATAACTCATTAGCATTGAAGATTTGATAACATTTTCTTACCGCATACACTTTAGCAATCACTCTCTCATAACCACCTATCTCACTCCGCTATAGCATCCTCATATCACCCCTACTCCTATGTTTAGGGAATTTGACATATTTGGATCTCTTTGGAATGAGAAGTTGTACGTACAAATTCAACCTGTGTAATTTAATCTTCATTCTCAGAAGCTTCCTATCTAACAAGTAACTTTAATAAAAACTAGAAGCTTCATGTACTAGATTAAATTATGTACAACCTACTAATCATAAATTAGTTCTAACCAATTAACTTTATTTTCGTTATCCTTACCCTTTAGGCACATAGTAATTCCCTATAATCAACACATAAATCGTAAAATGAACCACCACACATATATCATTTGCAGCAATTGGCACACTTATCCATAATTCTACAATCATGAAAAGAATACAAATGTTATTAGTACTTATTCAGAGATGTTGGCACATACCATATAAACGCCGAACATGAACATACTCGTGAGGACATACAGTGAGAATTTGAGCTTTGTCAGCCAATTAGGGGTATCTGTTGTAATATTGTTGCACTGATGCACCCACTTATAAAATTGTGCCACTTGCTTCTTTGAACTAAAAGAAACTTGTTTGGCTACATCAGTTTCGAGAACATGTGCAATGCTGAAAATTCTATGTATATCAAATACTAAGAACAAGTGTCCTTTATAGGAATAAATTCTGTAAGTATGGAGGAAATATGGAACTCAAGAGTTGGTTACATCCTTCTAAGAAGATGTCCCTGGAAATGCTACAGGAAATATATGTAACTAGGTAACAAATCATCGTTGAACAAACATGATGCAAATAGTAGAAATGCAACTTTAAATGTCAATAACATAAAAGCCTCTACATACCTTGTGGAGTGAGGTGGTCGAATAAAATGAGCTCAATCTAGTCAAAATTTTGGTAACTTGAGGTACTTTCTGTATGTTACATTCTGACACTTAAACAACCATTAACCTTAACCAAAGTTAACATTGATCCGCTACAACTAGAAATGGGCTTCTTAACTTCTCTCTATCGCACGATCATGATTATGAAGGAAGGTTACATTTCCTAAATGTCCAAGCAGCCCCCTAATTATAAATGTGGCGCGCAACACATTCATAACTAAGGCTCTACTAGACACGACTTTGCAGAACCCCTAAGACGAACTGCTCTGATACTACTTTTTTAATACCCCAACCCTAGTTGAGGCGGACAAGTACCTTATGAACACATGATTTGCAAGTAATCTATGATAAGAAAGTAAACTACTATGCAGATTACTGATGAGAAGCTTCATATACAACACATTTTGACTAGCTGAACCACTATATGTGATAACTGACACTATAAATACAGATGGTAGCTTTACAATGTCTACAAAGCTTTTACTGGAATTTATGATGCTACAACTATGAAAATACGCATAGTATAGACTCGTAAAAGCCCCGAATCGACCTAGATATCACCAACAACAACTGAGTATAATGTGCTTCTATTGGGAAGATCTACTAGGTTAGTACTTCTTCCTGCAGCATGAAATGCAGCGTCCCCAATAAGGGACATCAGTACGAAAGAATATACTGAATATGTAAGAAATAATACAACTATATTTAACATGATAGCTCAAGTGAAACCAAATACCAACATATAAGGATTAGAGACCACCTTTGCTTTGTACTTTTGGAATCGTGCATGTTACATTCTTTTCTTTATATTTCTGTACTGTTTATAATCTGTATACAACATATGATACAAATGACCAGGTGATCACGGTAGAAGAGGATGACCCGTGCTAGGCATTTTAACCCCTGCGATGCTGTCCTCATAATTCTAAAAATTGTGATCGGCCTATGCAAAGCTTTCACCCTGATCTTCCACCCTCCCATACAATTGGGATCGACCCATGCTAGGCTTTTGCCCCTGAGCTTCAACCTTCTTATACCAATCGGGATCGGCCCATGCTAGGCTTTTGCCCCTGAGCTGCCACCCATAATCTTATATATTACTTAGATTCTTTCATCTTTGAGATTGTTGTTTATCAGTTTATAACTCTTTTGGGATTGTTATTTAGATAATCATAAATCTTTTAATATTGTTCCTTTTTATGTTTATAACTTGTTTGTGATTGTTGTTTTGGCGGTCATAATCCTTCTTTAGATTTGTATCTGCGGACCAGTAGTAGAAGACATATGAATATGGACTTACGATATTAACAATGTCATGGGAAGCAAATGTGACTTGAACATAGTACTTAGGATCTTATATGACTCGATAAGCATTTTGATTTCTCAAATTGAAGCACATCCAATGAAGAGGATTTAACATTCAGCCAAGATATTTGAGGTCTATATGATACAAATACTAAGTGTTCATTAATGTGGAACCAAGGGGGGATGTGGGCAGATTCAAAGAAATAGGAAATCAAATAGCCTTACATACCTTGCTATACAATTCAAAAATTATGACTTAAGCTCCGTCTCTTTAGAGAACTGATCTACAACAAAATAAGTTGTAAAACTAGTATTAGTAGCTAATCAATAAATTTGAGCCACTTGATCACACCCCAAAAGTAAAGAAGCAGTAAGCTGCAATCTAATATAGTGAATGTTTTCTTTCTTTCCTGGTCTGTTAATCGCGTCTATATACTGCACAACCTCGTATCAGGTCCTCCCTAAAATTCCCTGCAATATATAAGTCCTTTAACATCTCCATAACTTCCCCGCACATCCAGACATATCCCTTATCATAACATACATAAAACAATTGAACATAATAATGTAATAGAATCAATATGAATCATGGTTTCTTACCACTAGCATTTGAAGAGCTAGCATTACTTTTAATGTGCTTAAACAAACTCATAACATAATTTAAAGAAGACTCCCCACCATGGTTGTCCCAACATGCACTAATCACCAGAACATCCTCCAAATATTTACCATCTTTATGTAACAATTTTCAACTTACTAACACATACCTAGTGTCCTAATTAATTTAAGCACAAGAGGTAGAAAATTGCAGTAGCTTTCCTTGCTGGACATAACTACCACTTGCTAAAACTTGGATTCTTCAAGGTAAAGGTTGTCCTCCTTAACTTGTCTTGAATTACACCTTCCAATAGCTTTAAAATACCTATTATCCAAGAACCCTAATAGTATTTAATGGTTGTTGTATGAATCTAAGAGAGAAAAGAGATAGAGCTCTAGTAATCAATTTTTTGTCTACAGTAAAAATTATTGGAAAAAGCTGATATCAATCTCTTTTAAAGGGACCCTCTTTGGCCTACTTTATCACTCATTTTGGGCCATAATTTTTCAAGTAGGGACCCACCTACTTGGACTTTCCATTTGGACTTTTTGGACTTAAGAACATTGGCTTTTTTTCCACCTTTCTTCTACTTCATTTGCATCCAAAAACTGTCTATAATTTGTGCCACACATTTAAGTAGGTGATTCACCTAGTTTTCCATTAAAATTGTTTCTTGTTGATTTGGGAAGATTGGGCGTTGGCTGTCCATTTCCCCTTACTCTTCTATTCAACTTGGGCTAAATTAATGCAAATAGGTGTAGTGTACTTGGTAAAATAACATAGTCAAAAGAGTCTTAGCAGGTGATGCACCTACTTGGTCCTTTGGTTGGTCAATAAGTCAAAGTATGTGATGCACCTACTTGTCACCTACTAGCTTAGTGAAGTAAAGCAAGCACCTCAATATTTTATTCCATTTATAGACCTTAATAACTTTAATATAAACTTATATACACTATGTCACTTTATATTTAGACTCAAATACCACCTTATGATCTCAAGTTTAAATATTTCCATCGACATCAATTTAATTGGGTCACATTAAAATCTATGGAAATTTCACTTAAACCTATTCTATTGCCACTAGTCCAATAGGAAATCGAATCCATAAGTATACTACAAGACAATTTATATGCGTTATATAAATAGAACATGTACACATAAAATACGGGGTGTTACAAGTTAAGGGAGAGGAAAACTTTATCATATGCTAGTTGTTATTATTTGCGATATTGCATGAGAAAAGAGTCGGAGCACCCTAATTTTTTTTTAAAAAAAACTATTGGTATGAACAGACCTCTATCTAGTTAAGCCCAAAGGAAGCACTATAAGATTTTATGAATCATGATATAACTTTATAGGTACCTGAAATTTACATGTTACTAGTGTTCATTTTTATGGTGCGTTCAATCTTTACTAATTTTTTTGTATTTCAACCCTCAAGGGAACTAGGCATTGAACATGATATTACTGGGGTAAAGTTGACTTCAGATTGTTACTACAAAAATGAACCTGGGGATTTTCTTTTTCTACTTAACTGGCGTATTTATATTGATATAGAGGGAAGCAAATCCACAGTAGCAGAAAATCTATATGAATTCGAGGGAGATTGAAGAGAGTATATGGGGAAATCAACTGTATGTTCTTTGAGGTGTGTAAGAAATATTAGTAGAATTATCCCACCCATAACCTAACTCTTAAGACTATTTTTTCCCCTTAATATAAAGAGTGGTTCTATAGGATATCTCAAAGTGTCAAAAGAATGTTTGATGTATAATCATATATGTTACATGTTCTATAACTCATATATATTTGTATGCCATTTGTCCATTATGGATTACTTTCTCACATGTTATCTAATGGCATAGAATTCTTGCATGTAAGTGTTATCCGCTTTGGAGCACCCTTGTTTATTGTCATATATATATTCATAGGACCTTTCCCTACATGTTATTTATTGCACTGGTCACTTTCCACATGTCACTTGTCCATATTGTCTGGGTACAGTCTAATTGATCATATGGTATAGTAAAAATTAGTTCTCGCGGGTTATATTAGTTACATACCACTTGTTGACATGTCATATGAATCATAAACCATTTCTATATATTTTACATGCTTGGTAGCCTACTTACTTAAACATTACAGGCCTTATAGCTTTTCTGGCCATGTGTCATGTGCTTCACTTTCTCATATTTCACTACACCATTTTAGGTCTAGGGCAACACTAAATCTTGACAACGCTTATAAAGTGTTGCCTAAAATACTTTTGGGAACGCTTTTAAAGTGTAGCCAATGCTTTTGACTTTTAGCTACATTAATTTTAGCAACACTACTAAAGTGTACTCTTTAATGGGATAAACTACACTTTATAAGTGTTGTTATAGTTGGCAACAACTATTTACATGGATGGCCACACTTTTAAAGTGTGTTATTTTTATAATTGAAAATACAACACATTAAAAATGTGGCCTTAGTGTTTTCACCAAAATCTTATATTCCCTCCAATATTTTAACATTAAAATTTCATCTCCCTCCCATTTTTATTTGGCCAAAAATATAAAACATTAAAGAAAAATTAAAAATAATAAAACATTAAAGAAATAAAAAAAGGCCACATTTCCTAAAACTTCAGCTGAAGCTTCCATTTGCAGCTGAAGAACCCGTCATCTCTGGTGGCTTCATCTTCATCATTGGTGGTCGTTCGGAGATCTCGATCTACTCGGAGTAAAGTTTTTCAGTCCGCGTGTCTCAGATCTCGCGATTCTGAAAATGAAGCAGCACAGGTTTGTTTTGTATGTTTTTTGTTGCATTCTTCAGCTTTGATCGTGCTACATTGTGCTTGTTTGGTGACATACAGTAGGTTAGTGATACGGAAAAATGTTTTTAGGCGCATTATGAAGGCAATTTCGTACTAACTGGTTTTTCCGTGTATGTTTGTTTTTTAGTGGTTTGGTTTAGTGCTAATGGACAATAGATTGGTGATTTACTAGTTCTGCATCTATAGGCATGCATAGAGGTTGTTCATTGTGCTTTCTTTGTAGAACTTTTGGCTCTACAATTGTTAGTGCTTTGGAAAAATTGTACATAAACTACTAAAACATTTGTCATATGTGATAACGTTTTTGATTCATAAACTTGTACTTCAGCTAATATAGTCGTTTTGGCCATAAGTATAGATAGTAACTCTATTTGCTGGAAATCTGTCAAAACGCGGCTGGGTCGACGGACCTCGCGACGGGACGTCTTGGTCACGACGAGCCGTCGTGGACCTCGCGACGGGCCGTCGTAGTCATGAGAGGTCGTCGTGGTCATGACGGGCCGTGGTCATGACGGGCCGTCGTGGTCATGACGGGCCGTCGTGGTCATGACGGGCCGTCGTGGTCATGACGGGCCGTCGTGGTCATGACGGGCCGTCGTGGTCATGACGGGCCGTCGTGGTCATGACGGGCCGTCGTGGTCATGACGGGCCGTCGTGGTCATGACGGGCCGTCGTGGTCATGACGGGCCGTCGTGGTCATGACGGGCCGTCGTGGTCATGACGGGCCGTCGTGGTCATGACGGGCCGTCGTGGTCATGACGGGCCGTCGTGGTCATGACGGGCCGTCGTGGTCATGACGGGCCGTCGTGGTCATGACGGGCCGTCGTGGTCATGACGGGCCGTCGTGGTCATGACGGGCCGTCGTGGTCATGACGGGCCGTCGTGGTCATGACGGGCCGTCGTGGTCATGACGGGCCGTCGTGGTCATGACGGGCCGTCGTGGTCATGACGGGCCGTCGTGGTCATGACGGGCCGTCGTGGTCATGACGGGCCGTCGTGGTCATGACGGGCCGTCGTGGTCATGACGGGCCGTCGTGGTCATGACGGGCCGTCGTGGTCATGACGGGCCGTCGTGGTCATGACGGGCCGTCGTGGTCATGACGGGCCGTCGTGGTCATGACGGGCCGTCGTGGTCATGACGGGCCGTCGTGGTCATGACGGGCCGTCGTGGTCATGACGGGCCGTCGTGGTCATGACGGGCCGTCGTGGTCATGACGGGCCGTCGTGGTCATGACGGGCCGTCGTGGTCATGACGGGCCGTCGTGGTCATGACGGGCCGTCGTGGTCATGACGGGCCGTCGTGGTCATGACGGGCCGTCGTGGTCATGACGGGCCGTCGTGGTCATGACGGGCCGTCGTGGTCATGACGGGCCGTCGTGGTCATGACGGGCCGTCGTGGTCATGACGGGCCGTCGTGGTCATGACGGGCCGTCGTGGTCATGACGGGCCGTCGTGGTCATGACGGGCCGTCGTGGTCATGACGGGCCGTCGTGGTCATGACGGGCCGTCGTGGTCATGACGGGCCGTCGTGGTCATGACGGGCCGTCGTGGTCATGACGGGCCGTCGTGGTCATGACGGGCCGTCGTGGTCATGACGGGCCGTCGTGGTCATGACGGGCCGTCGTGGTCATGACGGGCCGTCGTGGTCATGACGGGCCGTCGTGGTCATGACGGGCCGTCGTGGTCATGACGGGCCGTCGTGGTCATGACGGGCCGTCGTGGTCATGACGGGCCGTCGTGGTCATGACGGGCCGTCGTGGTCATGACGGGCCGTCGTGGTCATGACGGGCCGTCGTGGTCATGACGGGCCGTCGTGGTCATGACGGGCCGTCGTGGTCATGACGGGCCGTCGTGGTCATGACGGGCCGTCGTGGTCATGACGGGCCGTCGTGGTCATGACGGGCCGTCGTGGTCATGACGGGCCGTCGTGGTCATGACGGGCCGTCGTGGTCATGACGGGCCGTCGTGGTCATGACGGGCCGTCGTGGTCATGACGGGCCGTCGTGGTCATGACGGGCCGTCGTGGTCATGACGGGCCGTCGTGGTCATGACGGGCCGTCGTGGTCATGACGGGCCGTCGTGGTCATGACGGGCCGTCGTGGTCATGACGGGCCGTCGTGGTCATGACGGGCCGTCGTGGTCATGACGGGCCGTCGTGGTCATGACGGGCCGTCGTGGTCATGACGGGCCGTCGTGGTCATGACGGGCCGTCGTGGTCATGACGGGCCGTCGTGGTCATGACGGGCCGTCGTGGTCATGACGGGCCGTCGTGGTCATGACGGGCCGTCGTGGTCATGACGGGCCGTCGTGGTCATGACGGGCCGTCGTGGTCATGACGGGCCGTCGTGGTCATGACGGGCCGTCGTGGTCATGACGGGCCGTCGTGGTCATGACGGGCCGTCGTGGTCATGACGGGCCGTCGTGGTCATGACGGGCCGTCGTGGTCATGACGGGCCGTCGTGGTCATGACGGGCCGTCGTGGTCATGACGGGCCGTCGTGGTCATGACGGGCCGTCGTGGTCATGACGGGCCGTCGTGGTCATGACGGGCCGTCGTGGACTCCGTCGTCCCATACTTGCAAGTTTCTTCTACTGCTTCTCTGATCTTCATGACGAACATGCAGGACGGACCGTCATGGCTACGACGGTCCGTCACGCTTTCCGTTACAGCTGAAATTTCAAATTGATTAATTGTTAAATTTGTTAATTTTGTGTTCTTTCTTGACGGAACAGATTTGTTTACTAGGGGAATTGATATTCAAGCAGTTAACGTTGTTATCAATTCTGATTTTCCTAAGAACTCAGAAACGTATTTGCACAGGGTATGTATAACAGATCTTTGATCTTGCTTATTTTATTTCTTATTATATAGAATATCCATGTTATAACCATAACTTTTGACATCCTAGTAGAAGGCATGCTTCTGTAACTACAAAAAAATAAATAAATAATTATTAGGAGAATCTAATTGTTTGTGTCTCCTCATTAATTTCTTTTTTCTTTAGTGTTCGTGTTGGTTTGCGTGCATCATGGTTATTGTATAACACCAAATATTTTATATTGTTTCTTATGAAGTTTTAACCCTAATGCAATTATTCATTGTTGTTGAAATCATTTGGAATTCTAGACAACTAAGGGAAGATCATCTACTTTGAACATCAAAAGACAAGTAGGCATCTACTTTGAACATCAAAAGATGCAATCTAATTCTCTGTAACTGCTGGATTTCTTGCCTCTCTATATTATTGAAATCTAAACTTCTTACCTCTTCTATATAACTGCCAATATCTTATTTGTGTAGGGAAATGGAGGTGATCAAATTTGAAGTGGATGATGAAGAGTTTTTGAACTATTGTAAAAGTTTAAATACATATTTGATTTATTGTGTACACATTTAGAATATTGATGTATAAGTATGGGTATGTACACAACACATACTATCTTTTGGTTGTACATGAAATATTTCTCGAAGTTTATTTGAAATATATAGCTTCAATTTAATGATTAATTAGTTCATTTTGTGTTTTAGGTCACTTGTATGTATGTAAATATATTATATATATTTGTGCTACATGTAGGCTTATAAATGTTGAAGTTACACTTTGTAAGTGTTGCTCTAGGTAGATAAAAAGTTACACTTTGAAAGTGTTGCAATAGATGACCAATAAAAGGCAACACTTTTTAAGTGTGACCAATAAATCTTAAAAGGCAACGCTTTTAAGTGTAGTCTAACAAAAAATAGGTGTTGCTAATGCACGTCTCCAAAGCGTGCCCTTATACCTATTTGGCTACGCTTTATAAGTGTAGCCAACAATGGCAACATTTAAAAAGTGTTGCCTAATGTCAAAGGTTACGCTTCTTTTGGGCAGCCCCTAAAAAGTGTTGCTGAATGTCCAAAAGTGTAGCCTTTTATCAAAGGCCACACTTTTTGATAGTTTAGGCTACACTTACGTGGTGTTGCTGTAGGCCAAAAATGGTGTAGTGTTTCATGTGTACTCATTGCCATGTTAGTCCACCTACCTATGCAATATAACGCACTTGCTCAATATGATCTGTGTTGCGTAGTTCATTTTCTTATATGTTTACATGCCATATAGTCTACATATATTAGCTTATGTACTCATGCATCATGTGATCATCTAGTTGATTCCTACATTCCCTAGAATTCATTCGCTCACATGCTACCTTATAGCTCATATGCATTCGTAAACCATGTATTTATATATCTTGATGCCCGTATACCTTGTACACTCGCTTTTGGTCTAGTCTGCCTATGTGTCATGTCCAATGTGACTTATTCATCCTTGTACTATGCCCCTTTGTGCTTACTGATTTGAGTTTTAAAAAAAAATGGGAAGAAATTTCCTTGTATCATTACGTAGTGAAGATTTTGACCAAAAAGGATTGGGCACATATATATAAATTTAATCAACCATAGATATATAACTTAGCATAAATCCCTATTCGAAGGTGCGACATAAAACTTTAGAGTTTATATTAACAGCTAGGCGATCTTATAAGATGAGCCTTAAAAAAGCGTCATCAGATAAGAGAGAAGGGAAAGTACAGCCCCTATAGGTTAGCCTATGATTTTATGTGTCTTTTCCAAATACAAAAAATTGGGAGATACTATAGTTATTCTTGATTATTAAGGCCCGGAAGCTAAGCTCAAAATGTATAACCTCCATTGAAGTATTAGGGAAGGAATAGAATATGACATAAGATACTTGGGAATAGAAAATGGTAGAGATCCTAAGTTACCCCCCTTATTAAAAACATGAACATAAGGATCTGAGATAATGTGGTCCCCATATATGATGATAAGTCCTACTAGCATTTTTTCATTTTATATGTCATTCGCATGTGTTGAGCTTAGTGGGTGTATTATATTCGTTATTTATATGAGTTTTATTTGTGTATCATCAGTGAACTATATGATTAATAAAGGGGTTTAATTTGTCATTTTATTATTTTATGAACCATATCTATTGAGACATCATGCTAGACTTGGCTATACGTGTTTTAGATTATTCTATGGATTTGCATAGTCCTATTTATGATGGGAACACTCGCAAATTTCCGAATGAAATTCCTAGGTTCACCAAACTATAAACATCACCCATCATTCGAGGATGAATGATCAAAAAGAGGGGAGGATAAAACACCCCGTATTCTATGTAAACTAGTTCTATGAATATGTCGCTTAAAAGTTTCCTTGTGGTATAATTATAGACTCGATTTTCACTGCGACTGGTGACAATAGAATATGTTTGAAGTTGTAATACCCTGTGCCTTCCAACATATATACGAATAATTGAACCAAAAAATAAAACATTCAAACTCGGGATATTTAAAGGTGGTATTCGATATAAAAGCCAAAGTGGTCAAGTGCGTATTTAGTGTTATGGTCTTGTAAAGAATTTATGATGGGGAACATGGTGTAAAATAATGGAGGTGCTTACCTCACTAAACTATGTTAGTAGGTGACAAGTAGGTGATGCACCTACTTAGAATTAGTGGACTGTATTTTAAGTGAAAAAGGGCAAGTAGGTGATGCACCCACTTAGAATTAGTGGATTGAATTTCAAAGGAGCAAGTAGGTGATGCACCTACTTAGAATAAGTGGCCTGAATTTAAGTGAAAATGAGCAAGTAGCTGATGCAGCTACTTAAAAACATGTGGTAGAAACTAAGGAGGTGATGCACCTTCTAATATTATTTCCCAATTTATTAAAGGGAAAACGTCCAAAATGGGCCTCTAAAGCATCAATCTTATCATATCTCCTTCATATTACTTATTTTCCAGAAATTACTCCTAAGTAAAGACATGGAAGCTCCAACGGTTCTATTCTACAGCTTCACTATTAGAATCTGAAGGAAACATGTGTTTTTAAAGTAGAACATCTCCCATTTTAAGGAATTCAAGTAAATAATATTATTTAACGTCAAGGTGAGTTAGAGAGGACAACCTAAAACTTGCACAATCCAAGTCTTAGCAAGTGAGGTTTATGTCTAGAAAGGTATAAGTATTCAAAAGTAGATCTCCCCAATTGAAGCACATGATACTCAGTTGTTGTTTGTGAGCTCCAGGTTGATTCGGGGCTTTGCCGAGTCTTTACTATGCGTATATTCAGAGCATGAATTCCAATAAAGGCTTTGTAGACATTGTAAGGCTATCATCTATATTCATAGTTTCACTTGTCACATGTATTGGTTCAGCTAGTCAACATGTGTTGTATATAAAGCTTTTCATCAGTAATCTGCATAAGATTTTACTTTCCAATCATAGATTACTTGTAAAGCATGTGTTCATAGGGTACTTGTCCGCCTCACCTAGGGTTGGGGTGTTACACTTCCAAGAGCTGAAGAGTAAATTATCTTCTACACCTGTATTGGTACTTCCAGAAGGCACGAAAGTCTATGCACTGTATTGTGATGGTATGGAGTGGGCTTATGTTGCGTATTGATGCAACATGGTAAAGTTATAGCTTATGGATCAAGGTAGGTATAGCCACATTAGAAAAATTATCCAACCCATGATCTAGAGCCAACATCAGTTGTGTTTGCTTAAGATATGGCGCCACTACTTTTATGGAGTCCGTGTTGACATATACACTGATCACAAGAGTTTATAAATATCTATTATCAAAAGGACTTAAATTTGAGGTAGCGAAGATTCTTGGAGCTATTAAAAGATAATGACATCGATATCTTGTCTCATACCGGTAAAGCAAATGCATTAGCTGATGCTTTAAGACGTAAAATACCAGAAAGTACTTATGGGTAGTCTGTGGAACGTTAAGGAATAACTAAGGATCTATTACAACTAGCTAACTTGGGGTTTTGCCTTCTTGAATCTCAAGACGAAGGGGTTATTGTGCAAAATGTACCAGAATCCTCATTTCTAGTGGAAGTGAAAGAGAAGCAGTACACTAATGCTATTCTTTTACAGCTTAAGGAGAATTTACAACATGGTATGACAAACGCATTTGACCTTTAACAAGAGGGAGTACTTCTATGTCAAAATAGATTGTTTATACCTAATGTAGATGAAGTAAGAAAGAGGATCATGATGGAAGCACATCAATCAAGATACTCTCTTTATCCGGGATCAACAAAAATGTATCATGACATGAAAGAAATGTATTTGTGGGCGGACATGAAGAGGAGCGTTGAAGAATTCGTGTCTTAATGTCCAAATTTTCAATAGGTAAAAGTAGAACACCAGAGGCCTGGAGGTTATATGCAGCCCATAGGACTTCTGATTTGGAAATTTGGACATGATTAACATGTATTTTATCACTGGTTTGCCTCTCTCATTCGGGAAGTTTGACTCCATATGGGTAATAGTCGACAGAATCACCAAAGTAGCGCACTTTTTACAGGTGAAGACTACTTATACAGCTGAAGAGTATGTGAGGTTGTACATTAAAGAGATAGTTCGACAACATGGAGTGCCAATCTCTATAATATTTGATAGAGGATCTCAGTTCACTGCGAATTTTTTGAAGTCATTTAAGAAGAGTTTGGGAACAAAGTGAATTTAGGTACATCCTTTCACCCTCAAATGGATGGCCAGGCAGAACGCTCAATTCAGACACTTGAGGACATATTGCGAGCTTGTATATTAGATTTCAAGGGTAGATGGGGTTATCACCTACCACTTATTTAATTTGCTTATATCAAAAGCTACCATTCGAGCATTAAAAAGGCATCTTATGATGCCTTATATGGTGGAAAGTGTAGATCACCAATTTGCTGGTTTGGAACTGGTGAAACTGCTTTATTTGGGTCAGATCTTGTTCATCAAGCTATAAAAAAAGTCAAAGTGATACAGCTGCGGCTAGAAACAGCTCTAAGTCGACATAGATCATATGCGAATATTAGAAGGAGAGGACTAGAATTTTCTACATGGGATTGGGTGTTCTTGAAGGTGTCTCCAATCAAAAGGGTAATGAGGTTTGTTAAAAAGGGAAAGTTGAGTCCACGCTATATAGGGCCATATAATATTATTTGAAAATTCGGCCAAGTAGCCTATGAGTTAGAGCTACCACAAATGCTTTCTTCAGTTAATCCGGTGTTTCATATCTCAATTATACAAAAATGCATAGGTGACCCATCTCGTATTACTCCTACTGTAGATGTACAGGTTACAGCAGATCTCACTTATGAAGAAGTACCCATTGCTATTCTAGATCGACGAGTTAGGAAGTTAAGAAATAAAGAGGTAGCTTCTGTAAAAGTGTTATAGAGAAACCAACAAGTAGAAGAAGTTACATGGGAAGAGGAAGAAGCAATGAAATTGAAGTATCCTCATCTCTTTCAGATCCAAGAGAAAGATGAAAATGCTTTGTCTATATGTAGACAAGTAAGTATACGTCTATATGCATTATGTGATCAATAGTATTAATAACATAGGGTTGAATCTGTTTGGACTAGATACCTATGGTAACATTCGCAGACAAATGTTTTAAGGGGGAAGTAACAGTTTGTCTTACGCATATGCTTGTTCTATTATTTTGATACTGCTGGACATATAGTATAGGTGAGGGGCCATGTTCCTTATATGATTAGTGTTGGCTTAAATTAGCCGAAAAGTGATGTATCACATCATGCACGTTTCAGCTTGTTTACTCTATGTTGACTGCACCGGATGAATTTAAACTAGAGACAGTAAGGTGGTAATTGAGCTTAAATTTGAAAGTTAAATTCTAAGTTGAAGAAAAAGGATGTAATATTTATAAAGTGAAATAAAATAATTGAGTTTCTTGCTTGTCTTTATTAAGCTAGCAGCTGGATCACCTACTTGAGCTATATGGATATTTTCAAAGGGCCTAATCTTGATGGACCAGATTTAGAATTATATTTATGGGCTCACTTGAAGCCCAAACCTATTAAAAGAAAATAAAAATGAAAGCAATCCTAGCAGCCAAATCTGCCAAGGCCCAATATAGATAAAGACCAAGTGAAAGCAACAAGGTGCATCACCTAGTTTGACCTTTTGAGCTACTTGATATGCATAAGCAGGTGCATCACCTACTTGACTAATTAGTGGCTGAAAATGTACCCCAAAAAAAGGAGGTTCTCGAGGATATTTTGTTGTCAATAAAGCTTCTATATATCTAATATGAGAAGATATTCTTCACTCCTTTTAACACATAATATTGAGAATTATCTCTAGCTCTCTCTCTCTTTCTCTTTTCTCTTCAAGATAAAAACAATTGTTTTTCGTTGTTCTAGGGTTCTTCAAGAAACCCTCATATCTTCAAACCAAGGTAAGTGAAAACACTTGGATTTCGCTTAATTCTCCCATTGATGATTATAAAAACGTGTTATTCATGCTCAAGTGTAAGAACAAAAGCAGAAAATTTCAAGAAGCTAATGCTCACTTCCTTAGTTATTAAGAGACCTTTCTCTTTCTTCGTTTGTTTAAGTGTGAAGGGAAGCAGAAGTTCTAGAAGAGTTCAAGTTATAAGGAGGAGTTTCAGAAATTAAGGTAAGGTGACTGCTCCATTTTTATTAGTCTTCCTTGTGTATGAGTTTGAGTGAGGCTTTAGAGGTCTGATGTAATAAAGAACTCAACGAAGGGTGAATTCAATAATTGGTTGTATGATAAAAAATATTTGGGGCTATTCTATGTGTATTATTGTTGGTGCAGCATGGTTGATCTTGGGAAAAGGATATTAATGTATGTGTTGGAAATAGAATGAGGGCGTGGTGAAACACATTATGTTAAGGGCTGGATGGGTTCATTATCTGTTATAGTTAGCTACAATTTTACGAGGCTGACGGTGTGATAACTGCTAATTTTTATTTACCATAACTTAAATTGTAGATTAAAACCTAAAAGGGGAGGTTGAATCGTGATAGTTATATCGTTCAGAGGATAAAGTATGTAAGAATATTTGATTCTGCATCACTTTGGCATGAAATCTGATACCTGCGATTGATACCAATGGTGTGAATCTCATAAGATCTATTCCTAGAAAAGGAAATGTAGTGGCAGCGTACTATCTCCAAAGAGCTAACAATATTTCCCCCTCTCTGTAGTGCATATAGCTAATTCATTATATGTTCACTATTTTTACTTGTGTAATTATCCCCGCATGTGCTGCTATAGAAATGGTATTTGCAAAAGCAAGTCTTGTGAATCCTCCTCTTTGTTGTTTGAAGTCAATTATCCATTAAGATCTTAAAGTAATGTGTTGATGTTACAAAGCTAGCTATCTGTCATTGTTATTACCTTGAAGTATTATTTTCATGTCTTCTATTATTGGTTCGTACTTCCATATCTCCAAAATAATTATGACCACCAAAATAACATCTCAAAAGAGTTACGACTATCCCAAGAACAATCCCAAAAGTGTTATGAACTGATAAATAATAATCCAAAAGATTAATGAATCTATGTAAATAAATCTATATAATTACGGGTGGCATCTCAAGGGCGAAATCCTAGCATGGGCCGATCCCTATTCGTATAGAAGAGTGACAGCTCAGGAGCGTAATCCTAGCATGGGCCGATCCCAAATTTTGTAATTATGATTACCGCATCGCAGGGGTTAATATGCCTAGCATTTGTTATCCTGTTCTACCACTGATCAGCTAGTCACTTGTATCACATGCCCCTACAAAGATTATAACGTACAGAAAAGTAAAAAAAATGTAACTTACATGATCTCACAAGAGTAAGCGAAGGTGGTCTTCTCTCCTAATCTATGCACTCATGTGTTGATACATGATTTCATTTGAGACCTCGTATTAAATATGCTATATTGCCTTACATATTCAGTACATTTTTTCATACTAACATTCCTCGCTAGAGACGCTATATTTCGTCTACATGCACATGTACTCCAGCTACTAGACCTCCTCAGTAGGATCATATGCCACTCAGATACTTTTGGTGAGCTCCAGGTTGATTCGGAGATTTACTAAGTCCTTGGTAAATTCATTTTGGTATTGTATCGTAGTTAAGGGTAAGGCGGGGTCTGTCCCGACCTACTCTAGGTCTTCTATATTTTTAAAGGCTTTGTAGACGTATGTATACATGGTTCAGCTGTGTCTTAAGGAGTTGTGGCCTCAACCACCAAGTCTTGTATATAACTTTTTGGGTCTATTTATGTTTGTTTTTATAGCTGCATCCTTTGTGAACTTGTCATGATTGTTACAATTATATGCATAGTAAGAACGAATTTTAGGTTTGTTTTCTCGGGGCCTTAGGGCATCAGGTGCCTGTCCGTCTTAATGAGATTTGAGGCATGACAGTTAGGATTAGGGTTAGGTGTATTTTTTTTTAGATTGTATGGTTCAGGGTTTAGCATTATAGGTTTAAAATCTATGATTTATTATTTAATATATGGGTTTTGATATTTTGGGGTTAAGGTTTCGAGTTTATGGTTTATGGTTAGGGTTAGGGTTAGGGTTAGAGTTAGGGTTTTGATTTTCCTAGATATTTGGGTTTAGGGATTAGGATTTGAGGTTTAATATCAATGGTATAATGTTTGGGTTTTGGTATTTAGATCTTGTTGTTTAGGGTTTATGGTAGGGTTTAGGGTTAGGGTTAACGTTGGGGTTAGAGGTTAGGGTTAGGTTAGGATTAATGTTATGGTTAGGGTAAGGGTTAGGATTTAGGTTGTTTTTTAGGTTTTAAGGTTTGGGGTTAAGGATTTGAGTTTTAATATCTATGGTTTAGTGTTTAATGTTATGGTTTTGATATTTTGTATTTTCGGCTTTGGGTTTAGGGTTTAGGGTCTAAGGTTAGGATTAAGGAAAGGGTTAGGGTTAGGTTTCGTGTTAGGAATAGGGTTAGGGTTAGGGTTAGGGTTTAGGGTTTTGTTTGGTTTTAGGTTTTGGGGTTAGAAATTTTTGTTTAAAATCTGTGGTCTGGTTTTTAATGTTTGGCTTTTAGTATCTTTGGCTTGGGGTTTTGGGTTAATGGTTTAGGGTTAGGGTTAGGGTCAAGGTTCGGGTTATGATTTGGGTTAGGGTTAGAGTTAGGGTTTAGGTATTTTTTTTAGGTTTTAGGGTGTGTGGTTTAGGATTTGAGGTTTAAAATCTATGTTTTAGTATTTAATATTTGTATTTTCGTATTTAAGACTTATGGTTTTTTGTTTTTTTTTTGGAATTAGCGTTTAGGATTACGATTCGGGTTAGGATGTAGGTTTTTTTAGGTGGGTTTAGCATTTGAGGTTTAAAATCTATTGTTTAGTATTTAATGTTTGGGTTTTTGTACTTTGGGCCTAGGCTTTAGGTTTTATGGTTTAGTGTTAGGGTTAGGGTTAAGGTTAGGATTAGAATTCGGTTTTTGTTAGGTTTTTGGGTTTAGGGTTTAGGATTTAAGGTTTAATATCAATGGTTTAGTGCTTAATATTTGGGTGTTTGTATTTTGGGCTTAGGGTTTAGGGTTTATGGTAGGAGTAGGGTTAGGGTTAATGTTAGGATTATAGTTAGAGTTTAGGTTGTTTTTTAGATTTTAGAATTGGGGTTAAGCATTTGAGTTATAATATCTATGGTTTAGTGTTTAATGTTAGGGTTTTGGTATTTTGGGCTTTGGGCTTAGGATTTAAGGTTTAGAGTTAGGGTTAATGATAGGGCTAGGGTTAGGGTTCGTGTTAGGGATAGGGTTAGGAATAGGGTTTAGGTTCTTTTTTTTTGTTCATAGGTTTTGGGTTTTAGAATTTTTAATTTAAAATCTATGGTTAGTGTTTAATGTTTGGGTTTTGGTATTTCGGGCTTGGGGTTATGGGTTAATAGATTAGGGTTATGATTAGGGTTAGGCTTTGGGTTAGGGTTTAGATTTTTTTAGGTCATAGGGTTTGTTATTTAGGATTTCAGGTTTAAAATCTATGGTTTAGATTTTAATGTTTGGGTTTTCGTATTTAAGACTTAGAGAGTTTTTTTTTGACTTAGGGTTTAAGGTTAGGGTGAGGTTTAGAATTAGGGTTACGGTATAGGTTCTTTTTAGGTTTTATGGTTCAAGGTTTAGCATTTTAGGTTTAAAATCTATGATTTAGTATTTAATATTTGGATTTTTGTATTTTGGGCTTAGGTTTTTGGGTTTATGGTTTAGGGTTAGGGTTAGGGTTAGGGTTAAGGTTAGGGTTAGGGCTTTGGTTCTTTTTAGGTTTTTGGGTTTAGGGTTTATGATTTGAGATATAATATCAATTTTTTATTTATTGTTTATTGGTTTGGTTTTGGTATTTTGGGCTTGGAGTTAGGGTTTATGGTAGGGTTAGGATTAGGGTAAGGTTTTAGGTTGTTTTTTAGGTTTAAGGGTTTGGGGTTAAGGATTTAAGTTTTAATATCTATGGTTTAGTGTTTAATGTTAGGGTTCGGGTAATTATGGTTTAGGGTTATTGTTAAGGATAGGGTTATGGTTAGGGTTAAGGTTAGGGATAGGGTTAGGGATAGGGTTTAGGAATTTTTTTTCTTCAGAATTTTTGTTTTAAGGTTCATGATTTTTGGTTTTAAATGTACAAGTTAGTGTTTAATGTTTGGGTTTTTGTATTTTGGGATTAGGATTTTGGATTACTGGTTTAGGGTTAGGTTTAGGGTTAATGTTAGTGTTAAGGTTTAGGTTTTTGTACGCTTTAGGGTTTGTGGTTTTGTATTTAAGGCTTAAAATCAATGGTTTAGTGTTTAATGTTTCGATTTTTGTATTTTGGTCTTACGATTTATGGTTTAGAGTTTAGAGTTAGGTAACGGTTAGGATGTAGGTTTTTTTAGTTTAGTGGTTTAGGGTTTAGCATTTACGACTCATAATATATGGTTTAGTATTTAATGTTTGGGTTTTGGTATTATGGGCTTAGGATTTCAAAGTTCTGGTTTACAGTTAGGGTTAGGATTAGGTTTAGGGTTTTTGGTTTTTTTTTTGGGTTTGTGTTTATGATTTGAGGTTTAACATCAATGGTTTATGGTTTAATATTTGGGTTTTGGTATTTTGGGTTTTGGGAGTTAAGTTAGGGTTAGGGTTAGGGTTTAGGTTGTTTTTTAGGTTATAGAATTTGGGGTTAAGCATTTGCGTTTTAATATCTACGGTTTTGTGTTTTGTGTTAGGGTTTTGGTATTTTGGGCTTTGGGTTTATGGTTTAGGGTTAGGATTAAGGATAGGGTTAGGGGTAGGGTTTAGGGTTTTTTAGGTTTTAGATTTTGCGGTTTAGGATTTTTTGTTTAAAATCTATGGTTTAGTGTTTAATATTTGGATTTTGTAATTTTGGGCTTGGGATTTCGGGTTAATGGTTTAGGGTTAGGGTTAGGGTTAAGGTTAGGGTATGGGTTAGGGTTAGGGTTTAGGTTTTCTTTAGACTTTAGGATTTAATGTCTAAAATCTATGGTTTTGTGTTTAATGTTTGGTTTCTTGTATTTTGGATTTAGGGTTGTTTTTTTGACTTAGGATTTAGGTTAAGGGTTGGGGTGTCGGTTTTTTAAGGTTTTATGATTTAGAATTTAGCATTTGTGATATAAAATCTAAGATTTAGTATTTCATGTTTGGGTTTTGTATTTTGGGTTTAGGGTTTTGGGTTAATGGTTTATGGATAGGGTTTGGGTTAGGGTTAAGGTTAGAGTTACGGTTAGCATTAGGGTTTTTTTTTTTATGTTATTGGGTTTAGGGTGTAGGATTTGTGGTTTAATATAAATGGTTTAGCATTTAATGTTTGGGTTTTGATATTTTGTGCTTGGGGTTAGGGTTTATGATAGTGTTAGGGTTAGGGTTAGGGGTTAGGTTGTATTTTAAGTTTTAGGGTTTGGGGTAAATGATTTTAGTTATAATATCTACGGTTTAGTGTTTAATGTTATGGTTTTGGTTTTTGTTCTTTGGATTTAGGTTTAGGGTTTAGGGTTAAGGTTAAGGATAGGGTTCATGATAAGGTTAGGGTTTGGGTTTTTTTAGCTTTTAGGTTTTGGGGTCTATGATTTTTGGTTTAAAATCTATGATTTAGTGTTCATTGTTTTGGTTGATATTTTTGGTTTTTTTTAATACCCTTAGAGGGGTAGGGGCTAAGCATCACCCCCATGCCTTACCATTTCACCAAAAAAATTTACAAATAGGGGAAAATAAACCTTACCTCTATTGCTATGGTGGCTTGATTCAATTTCCTATGCAAATGTAATCGTCACCTTACAATAAGATGAATCCAATGTTTCTATATACCTAGAAGAGAGGACTCCTCTCAATACATAAAATCTAGGAAACATAAATTAGGGAGACTCCGTTTACATCTATAAAATTACTAAACAATCTAGCTTAAACTATTCAAAGAAGCTATATTGTTAATTATAGCTTAGTTGAAAAGTTAGTTGAATGTGTAAGGAGGTTCTTTGATCTTTCTTATTTTCTTCCTTCTGAAGCTTGGGATCTCCATTAAGTACAATTGAAAAAAACTTTTGCCTCCTTAGGTAGCTGTTGAAGAGTATTGTAGATTTCCGGACAAGCAATATTGTGGCTATGTTTGGACAGTGCATCAGCGACCCAATTAGCTTCCCTATAAACATGAGTACATTGGAATCCATGAATTTGAGCTATGAGACCCTTCAATGTGTCTAGTTGATTGCAAATGCTCCACTGAGGTTTAGTTTTTGGAGTATCCAGTTGATTGCTAGCATGGAATCCATTTCCAATATGATCTTCCTGTATCCTTGTTCCAAAGCCCATGATATACCAAATATAGTTGCTCCTAGTTCTTCTTGATTGTTGGTACCACTTCCCAGGGGTAAGGTAAATACTAATATGAGATTGACTTCATGATCTATTAGTATACCTCGTGCCCCTATTTTTCCTGGATTATCAATTGCACTTCTAGGTGTTCTTGTCCAGGCTATGTTCTGCACCTTTGTCACATGGATACAACTTGCTAGTTGGATTATTCCACACCAAGTAGGGGGGCGGCTATCTTGAGGAAAAACTGATTTTGTAAGTTTATAATTATCACTATAAAATGCATACCTGACCCTGGTTCCATTAGTGGTTTTGCCTCCATATTTACAAGCACATCTATGTTTACATAAATTCCAGCAGATTAGTTTTGGTGAGGTCCGGAGGATGAGTTTATGAGCTTCATTGTTGTGTTTCATTGACCACCATTGAATTAAAAGTTGCCTCAGTGAGTTGTGATCAATTTTTACCGCTGCTCCATTTGCAAACCATCTATAGACATCCCTAGCAAGATATCCATAGTTAAAGATATGGTTGATGGTATCTAATCCTTCCATGTTCCTGCACCAAAAATAATTATAAGTTTCTAAAAAAAATTTAATTAACCTCTCAATAGTAGGTAGCTTTCCATTTAAAGATATCCAAAGAAGAAAGGAGGCTTTAAATAGTGTATGTCTTTGCCAAATGAGAGCCCTAAATTGACCCTTGCGCCTTTTTCCCCTGATTTTATTCCAGGAAGTAGCGCAAGTGAACATGCCTTTCCTGTAAGCTTGGTCAGAATATTGATGCTGAAGAACTGGTGTTTCTAGGATAGTGGCCAATTGGCTGGGGAGTGCCTGTTGAACCAGCATTTGATAGTTTCACTGGCCTTCTACCAAAAAATCAGATACTTTCCTGTTGTCAAACCCGTGGCTGTTGCAAGAAAATTGAGAAAGATGCCTTTCCTAGTCTATTTGTCCCACCAACACGAACAATTCCCTAAGTTCATCTTCCATTGAATGTGTTGCTCCACCTTATACCTGTTATGAATCATACGTTTCCAATTTAGTGAATCCCCAAAGTCCCATTTCTTCAAGATAGGATTTAATCTCTGGTAATATTTGGCTTTGATGAATTCTCCCCACAATGTGTGCTTAGCTCTAAAGTTCCAACTCTATTTTTATTGGAAAGATAAACACACATCCATCAGATTTTTCATTCCCACCCCTCCTTCATCAATAAGATAGCTAACGTTCCTCCTGGAATCCCAATGATACTTCTTTTTGGCACTTTTCTAGCCCCAGAAGAAATCTGCCATCAGCATTTGTATTTGCTTAATAACAGTGGCGGGGGGGGGGGTGATAGCTGAGATTAAATGAATGTGTAAGGCTTGAATAACATGATTAATCAACACAGCTCTGCCACCATAGTTTACTTTCTTTGTTTGCCACCCTTTAATCCTTCAAATAACTTTAGAAATACGGTAAAAAAACATGAAATCCTTGCCTACCTAAAAAGAGTGGACATCCCAGATAATTGGTAATCTCTTGACTTTGTTTGAACCCAGTGATCCTTTTGATTCTCTATTTTGTGGTGTCAAACACACTTTGATGAACCATGAAGTGACTTTTCTCAGATGATTCACTTGGGGGGACCTTATTTCCATGACAAACCCATCATAGTCTTGATGATTATGGAGTCCATTTAAGGTTCTTGAAAGCATCTCAGCACCTAAAATAAATAGGTCAGGGGAGAGGGGATCTCATTGCTTGAGGCCCCTAGAAGATCGGAAAAAACCAAATCTTCTTCCATTAATTATGATAGAGTACCAATTATTAGCCTTGGTTCTCCACACCACATCAATGAAAGTTTTCTCAAAACCCATATTCCTTAAGACCAAGCAAATGTAAGCCCACGAGACTCATTCATAGGCCTTAGCCATGTCAAGTTTTATAATGACATTGCTACCTATGTTAGGCTTTTAAATATGATGGGTGATTTCCTGTGCCAACATGATATTTTCATTTATACTTCTACACTTTACAAAACCAGACTGGTTGAGAGAGATCAAGTTAGGCAGAATAGGGCTAAATCTTGTACTCAACAGTTTGAAATGATTTTTCGAATGAAGTTGATCAGACTAATAGGCCTAAACTCATTCAAATTGTTAGGATTATTCACTGAAAAGCTAATACCACTCCCATCATGTCTTGATTGATAATGTGCCAACGTTTTTTTAAAAAAAGTACCCATTTATACCATCAGGCCCTGCTGTAGAGTTGGGGTTCATAGAGAAGACCACTTCTTGTAATTCATTCATAGTAGGCTGAGAAGTAAGTCTGTCATTTTGCTCTTGAGTAACCATTTTAGGGATACATTCTATGTTTGTTTCATTGACACTTTTACTCCCCCTTTAAACAACTCCTAAGTATTCACATGCTACGTTACCTATGTTTTCATTTCCTTCCATCCATTCCTCATTGTCATGAATCTTGTGAATGAAGAGCCTTCTCCTTCTACCCCTTATCCAGTAGTGGAAGAATTTGGAATTAGTATCCCCTTCTTTGAACCTATGTAGCTAAATTTTCTGTTTCATAATAGCACCCTCCAACTTGAGATATCTAATGTATTTGGCATTAATTTTATGTAGATTCTCTCTGCTGGTAACTCTATTGTTCTATATCAACTTTTCCTCAACCTCTTTAACTTTTCCTTCAAAGTCTCTAACAGTCTTGAAGATGTCCTCAAATTCCTCTTTGGACCACTTACTTAGAGTATTAGAGAGCTTTTTCATCTTATGGCGAATTCTCCACATACTATTTCCATTCACCTCCCTATCCCAACAAGCTTTCACAATTCCTTAAAAAACTAGGGCTATCTACCAAACAATTAAGGAATATGAAATACTTGGTATGTCTCCCTTTATTGTTAATGATCTCAAACAACAAAGGACAATCGTAAGAACCAGTGGAAGGAAGATCGGTGATAGTAGTTTGAGGCATAGTTTCTAGCCTCTTATCATTTATGAACCCTCTATCAAGCCCTTTCTAGATTTTGATTAGTGCCCCTATTATTAGACCAAGTGTACTTTTGACCACTAAAGCCCATGTCCATCAGGCCACAAACTTCTATGATGATAATTAAATCAAGGATATTCCTCATATTGTACGGAATGCCCCCTAATTTTTCCTCAGTGGAGGTTATAAAATTATAATCTCCCAATGAGCACCAGGGTTTGTCTTCCACCCTAGCGTGTAGGAGCATTTTATCCTAAAGAGGCCTTCTCAGATACTCTTTACATTTGGCATATACAAAAGTCATGGTGAAATCCTTTTGAAGCTCATTGTAGCTGAAATCACAAGTAATTTGTTGATCGTCCTGATCCATCACCACACAGTCTACATCCCATTCCAAAATAGCCAGATTTTGCCAGTACAATTGGCTATAGCATTATCCATGGCTAGCTGATTTTTAAAGTTCATGACATTACTTCTATCACTAAAAGGTTCTATAATAGCAATAATGGCAACGTTATACATTTTTTTGAAAATTCTGATTTTTTCCATGACTCCCTGAGTGTTGATACCTCTCACAATTCAAATGATTGTACTAATCATTTGTAAACTCTAGAGGAGAAAAGCCTTGTATTTGGTCTGCCAGCAGTGACAGTTTTAATGTCTTGTTTTTGAAAATGAAACTTCTCATGTTTCAATTTTAATGGAGATAAACCGTGCTTTTGTGTCACTTGCAGAACGTCCTCCTCCAAATCTTTATCATTTTGAGGACTAAATGCTCTTATCAGAGCATCACTAGTCTCATCATCTTCATCAAGTTCATGCCCATATTGATAATTTCTTTCAACCTCATCCTCAGAATTGATAACCTCATATTTATCAATTAGAGGGGCAGTATTGCCCTGACATTTGCCATAATCTTTATTATGTGGTGCTCTAGGAGGGAGGGGGTTAATATTTTATTTTGATTTGAGCTATTGATCTGACCTTGATATTTGTCTTCAACCCCAAACTCCTTACCTAAATTCACACTCTTTTCCTGATGGTTTTCATGGTCTGCCTCTTTTTGCTTATTGAGTTTTCTCTTAGCTGCATCCCTTCTCTGCTTGTTAGGCTTGTTTTTACTTATGGGGTATTTTCAACAATATCTTTGCTACTATTGTTCTCCATCTCCTTTTCCTTGTTTTCTTTATTTTGGGATTTAATGATTTGTGTGTCTCTACCTTGTATTCCTTTATGCACTTCCTTGTTGATGGTAAGTCTTTTGTCCATGTGTTGCTCCTTTTCCTGATTTTTTTGTATATTCTCCTTCTGTTGCTTTTTCCTACTATTGTGGTCATTATAGTCAGAGTTTTGGTTAGTATAATATTAATCATGCCCATCCTGAGGTATGTTCCCCCCTTTGGTTGCCCCTTCCTTCAGGTTAGTAGTGTTCTCCTTAAATCCCCCTTCCTTATCTCCATAACCTAAAACCAACCTACTAACAGAGATATCTAATTCAGTATCTGTAGGGTTCTCAGATGTGATACCTGGATTGTTATATGTCCCTTCCTTTTGTTGATGTTGTTTTGGTTAGTCTGCTCTTTCTCTTATGTGCTCCTTGATTTGAATTCATGGACTTCTGTTCCTTTCCTTAATTGTTGCAATGTTTTCTTTTATTTCCTTGTTTGGTGCATCTCCTTTTCTTTGATCTTTATTTCCTTTATCCCCTCCTGGTGCATTATGATCATCATGCATTTCCAGATTAGTAAGAGATAATTGAGGAGAATTAGTGTTTATACATGTTTGGTTATCCTCCTTTATAATCAGGTTTATTGAAGTAGGTCTCCGCACAGTCTTTGAGGTTGCTTGCTCTTGTTGTCTTGTCTTTTTCCTTTTTTGAGTTTTCCATTCCTCCTCCTTTTGCTGCTCTGTACGCCATTGCCTATTATTATCCTTGTTGTTTTTGTTGCTCTCTATTTTCCCTGCTTTTGTTTTGTCTATCATCCTGTTCCTTTGCATTTCTAGAATATTTGTTTTTGTTCTTTTTCTCCTTCTCTTTTTCTTTCCTTTGTCTGTACTCTTCATCCCTCAATTTAGATTTACATTCATTAATATCATGCCCATGATGTTAACAATACTCACAATATGGGGGAACATTCTCATATTCCACAGGTTGCCTGAAACCAATTGTATCATCTTCATGATCTAGTCCTATCAAAACATGTCTAGGTCTAGGCTTAGTCAAGTCTATTTTTATCTTAACTTTGCCCGTTACTGCCCTAGACCCTTTGATAGAAGCGGTGTATAGATAAAGAACTTTACCCACAGAGTCAAACAATGGAGTAAGGAATGGTTTATTGTAGTTGTGCCATGGTAATCCAAGAAACAAAATCTAGACAGGCACAATAGGAGTCTCTTCCTCAGATTTAAAGAAAGGTGTCCATGCTTGTATTCTCATCATTTTTCCTTCAATAGTCATCCTTTGCTGAGTCCAGACTTTGTTGTAGTCCAACTCATTCTATAAATCAATAAACACATGTTTTTCATTGTAATGTGCTATGTTGACCTGACCCCCCCCCCACTTAATTGAGTTTGTTGTATAAAACTCTTCATGATCAGCTCCACCTTAGGCATGGTAGTACTAAATTTCCCATCTAAGGTGTACTTACAGGCCACAGTCAAAGTACGCATGTGATTACATATCAAAGATCACCGCAGGCTGCCCCTGCTTGGTAATTTGTTTGGGGGTGGTTCTCAATACCATAGTAGGAGCTTGAGTAGCATGTATGTGCCTCAGTCTTGCAGCAAGAGTTTGGATAACATTATAGGGAGAATGTTCCTTAACCTGATCCTGTTTAGTAGCTGGATTACTCTTATTATTATTACAAGATATTCTGAAAAGCATTTTTGACATTAGGACTCCTTCTTTAAAAGTTACTAAAAATCTTAGGAAATTCTCTATGGTAGAGACTCTGTCTACTGTTATCATATTGCTCTTCGTGCTATTTCATGTCTTAATTACTTACCTCAATGTTCTTATTTTGATCCAATTGATTTTGATATACCTTAACCATTTTCCTTTTTCCCTTACTATTATTTTCCTTTTCAAAGTTAGTATTGTTATTGCCTTTCTCATCATACACCTTTTCCTACTGATATTCATTTTGACTGTTTACCTCACACCTCTTTTGACCACTAGTCCTACCAGCAGACTTTCCCATAGCATTTTCATGCTTATGGCCATTATTAACAACATTATTAGCATATTTGAACTTAGATTTTTCTTTAGTATGGTTACTTGCATGATTTGCCTCCCCTGCCTGCGATTTTATGGTTCATTTCACTGGATATGGCTGTGAGATGAACATCTTCCTTTTGCGAGTCCACCCCAATCATTGTTTCCTCGCGACTCCGTTGGGAGGATGGTAAATATTGCCTCTCACATTCCTGGGTATTATTCGCGATATTCCCAGAGCTTTCCCCTTCGTTTCTTTCAGTTGTTTCATTAGTATTTTTTAGTTAATTGATTATTGAGTAACCTCAACTGATTATTCTCATCCACTTCACGATTATATTCTTGATAACACCAGATTGATTCTGCGGAAATATTGTTGTTGTTTTTGTCTTCACCCCTCCTAGAAAGCTCAGTGTTTATTGCACTTTCCCGGAGTTATTCGATGTATTAGAGACGGATTCAGCTAAGGGTTGATTCTTTTTCTCTGAGCGCTGCTGTTGGGGCTGGTCCGGCGGTCTGAGGTTCGCCCGGCGTCTCACGAGCCATGTTACACCCTTTCAGACTAGCCGTTGGACACGCAACTATGTAAAAGTTAGGGAGTATTTTTCTAGAAAGATAAGTTAGAGAGAGAACTAATTTGTCTTTTCTGATATATTAGGCTTGGGGTTTCGGGTTAATGGTTTAAAGTTAGGGTTCGGGTTAATGTTTAGGTTTTTTAAGGTTTTAGGGTTTGTGGTTTAGGATTTGAGGTTTAAAATCTACAGTTTAATGTTTAATGTTTGGTTTTTCGTATTTTGGAGTTTGAGTTTTTTTTTTTTGATTTAGGGTTAGGGTGCATGTTTTTTTTTGGTTTTATGGTTCATGGTTTAGCAAATGAGATTGAAAATCTATGTTTTAGTAATTAATGTTTCGATTTTTGTATTTTAGGCTTAGGATATAATGTTAGGGTTAGGTTTAAGGTTAGGGTTAGGGTTTTACATTTTTTAGGTTTTTGGGTTTAGGATTTAGGATTTGAGGTTTAATATCAATAATTAAGTGTTTAATATTTGGGTTTTGGTATTTTGGGTTTGCGGTTTAGGTTTTTTGGTAGGGTTAGGGTTAGGCTTCATGTTTTGATTAGGGCTAGGGTTAGGGATAGGGCTTAGGTTGCTTTTTTTGTTTCAGTGTTTGGGATAAAGGATATGAGCTGTAATATCTATGGTTTAGTGTTTAATGTCAAGGTATGGTTTTTTGGTATTTGGGTTTAGGGTTTAAAGTTTAGGGTTAGGGTTAAGGATAGGGTTAGTGTTAGGGTTTGTGTTAGGAATAGGGTTTAGGGTGTTCTTTTTGTTTTACATGTTGGGATTAGGACTTTTGGTTTAAAAACAATGGTTTAGTGGTTAATATTTTGGTATGGTATTTTGGGCAAGGTTTCGGGTTAGGTTAGGGTTAAGGTTAGGGTTTATGTTTTTTAGGTATTTAGGGTTTCTGCTTCATTATTTGAGGTTTAAAATCTATTGTTTAGTGTTTAATCTTTGGGTTTTTGTAATTTGGAATTCGTGTTTTTATTGGACTTAGGGTTTAGGGTTGAGTGTTTAGGGTTAGGGTTAGGGTTAGGATTAGAATTACTGTCACACCCCAACCCTAGGTGAGGCGGAGAAGTACGTTGTTAACACATGCTTTAAAATTAATCTATGATCAGAAAGTAGACTACTATGGATATTACTGATGAGAGCTTCATATACAACACATTTTGACTAGCTGAACCACTACATGTTACAAGTGAAACTATGAATACTGTTGAAAGCTTTACAATGTCAACAAAGCCTCTATTGTATTCCAAGAATGTACCACTATGAAAATACGCTTAGTAAAAGATCAAAAATCCCCAAATCAACCTGGAGCTTACATACAACTGCGAAGTATAATGTGCTTCTATAGGGGGGTCTATTTTTAAGTACTTGTACATGCAACATGAAATGCATGCCCAATAAGGGACGATAGTACGAAAAACTGCAGCTTACTGCTTCGTTATTATTTGGGTGTGATCAAGATGCTCAAATTGATTGATTAGCTACTAATACTAGTCTTACAACTTATTTTATTGTTGATTAGTGATCTGAAGAGAAGGATCTTAATTCATACATTTTGAATTGAATAGCAAGGTATGTAAGGTTGTTCGATTTCTTATTTCTTTGGCATGACTCCAAAACTTGCATTAAAAAAGTAAGCTTTCTAAGTTCCTTTGGTAGTGATTGATCCATAGTTGCAGTTCTACTCCATAGAGAAATGAAGTGAGTATTCTAATAAGAGTTTGTCACTAATGTGTGTGTTTACTCTATCAAGTGTTGGAATGAAAGATTTAAACTTATTTCCTTGTAAAAGTACCCCAAGCATGTATTTCCCTTATTTAAGTTAGAGTGATCCTAGATTACATATGGTACATATGTTTATAGGATGGATTTACGATCTACCCATATCTTGCCAACTTGCTTCAATTGTTTATAGATATGTCATATTGCCACATGTTCATATGTTCTCTTTTTTTGTTATTACTCCCATTGTGTTAGACTATAATGTTACCTCACATGATCAATACTTGCTCAATTGTACGTTTATATGTACTTACTTTTAATTATGTATCCGTCCTTATGTTTAATTTGCCCATATTCCACCTTTGTTCCGCATTCCTGAACACCTTGTATTTGTATCATATAGAGTTCGTATCTCATGGATGAATGTTAAATGTCTTCACTGGATGTGCTTCAATTTGAGATGTTAAAGTACTTACTGAGTCATATAAGCTCCTAAGTATTACGTTCAAAGTCACATTTGCTTCATGTGTCATCTTAATTATCGTAAGCCCATATTCATATGTCTTGAACAACTGGTCCGTAGTTCCAAATCTAAAACAGGGATTATGACCACCAAAACAGTAGCTCAGGGGCAAAAGACTAGCATGGGCTGATCCCAATTGGTATAGAGGGTGGCAAGCTCAGGGGCGAAAGCATAACATAGGTCGATCCCAATTGGTAAGGAAGGGAGGCATCTCAAGGGCGAAATCCTAGCATGGGACGATCCCAATTTTTAGAATTATGAGGACAGCATCCCAAGGATTGCCTATCATGGGTAATCCTCTTATATCGTTTATCAGCTGTCATTTGTATCATATGTTCTAGAATGATTATAAAGTACTAAAAAGTAATGAAAATAATGTAACATGCACGATTCCATAGGTATACAGAAATGTGGTCGCTAATCCTTATCTATTCACATTTGGTTTCACTTGAGCTCTCATGTTACATAGGTTGTATTATGCCTTACATATTCAGTACATTCTTTCGTACTAACGTTCCTCATTGGGGCGCCGCATTTCATGTTGTAGGTACAAGTACTCCAAAAATAGACCCCCTTATAGAAGCACATTATACTCCGCGGTTGTTGGTGAGCTTCAGGTTGATTCGGGGCTTTGCCGAGTCTTTACTATGTGTATTGTCATAGAGATACATTCTTGGATTTCAATAGAGGCTTTGTAGACATGGTATAGTTATCAACTATATTCATAGTTTCACTTGTAACATATAGCAGTTCAGCTAGTCAAAATGTGATGTAAATGAAGATTCTCATCAGTAACCTCCATAGAAGTTTACTTTCTCAACATTGACTACTTGTAAAACATGTGTTCATAAGGTACATGTCTGCCTCACCTTGTGTTGGGGGTGTGACAAAAGTGGTATTATAGTTGTTCATACTCGAGAGCCTACAAATTCGTGTATTGTAGATCCTTACTTATGAATATGTTGCACACCACATTCATAATTAGGGGGATGCTAGGACATTTAGCAAAAGTTACCTTTCTTCATAACTCAGATCATGCGATAGAGAAAAGTTAAGAATTAAATTTCCACTTGCACCTGATCATGATATTGATATTATGCTTACAATGGTAAAGGTTTAACATTAGCTAAAATGTCAAAAGTTGTCAAAATTTAGGCTACATTGAGCTCATTTTATTTGACTGTCCCACTCCACAAGGTATGCAAAGGCTTTACGTCATATGCACTTTAAGTTGCATTTCTACCCATTGTATCATGGTTGTTTAATTGAGAAAGATATAGTACTTAAAAGAGTGATTAGTTACCAGTTACATATATGAGGTAGAGAAATTCCAGAACACATCTTCTTAGGAGGATGTAACCAAATCTTGAGTTCTATATTTCCTCCATACTTATAGGATCTATTCCTATAGATTACACTTGTTCATAGTGTGTTATAAACTTAGAATTTTCAGCATTTCACATGTTCTCAAAATTGATGTTGTTGAACTAGTTTCTTTTAATTGGAAAAAAGCAGTGGAAAAATCTAATAGGTGGATGTATCAGTGCAATAGTGTTACTAAAGATCCCATAGTTGGTTGACAAGGCCCAAATTCCTACCATATATCTTCGCGAGTATGTTAATATTTGGCTTTAAATGGTATAGGCCAACAACTCTGAATAAGTACTAATAACATTTGTATTCTTTTCATGGTTATAAAACTTAGGGATAAGTGTGACAATTACTGCAAATGTTCCTTTTATGATCTATGAGTTGGCTATAGAGAATTAGTATGTGCCTATAGGATAAGGGTAACAAAAATAAAGTTGATAGGTTAGAACTAAGTTGTGAGTTAGTTGGTTATATATAATGGAATCTAGTATATGAAGATTCTAGTTTTGATTAAAAGTTACTCGTTAGATAGGAAGCTTCTGAGAACGAAACTAAATTACATAGGTTTAATATGTATGGACAACTTCTCATTAGAAAGAGATGGAATATGTCAAATTACCTAAACATAGGAGTATTTATTTGAGGATGCTATTGAGGAGTGAGATAGTTGGTTATGAGAGAGTGATTATTAAAGTATATTGTGGTAAGAAAATGTTATCAACTCTTCAACCCTAACGAGTAATAATGGCGCGCGCACCTGGGAACAATTTGTGAACCTTTGTTACAAAGAGAAGTCAATTTAGTATCGATTTAAGTTTTGATATTACTCTTGATAACAGCAAAACAAAAAGAGGTTAATTTCATGTTTACCTAGATAGAAGATAGACCTAGTTCATCCACATCATTTGTACAAATAGAAGTGGAACATTATACATATGTATACACTTCCAGCAAATTGAATAGAGATATTACTTGATTCATTTAAGATATTCCTACAATAATTCATCAATCCTAGTCCAGTTATGGGAAATGAAAAAAGGGATCATATGCATATGCTAGTTGTTCTTATTTGCAATCTTGCATGGAAAGGAGTTAGATCATTGTCACTTAATATCAAAAAAGGAGGAAATCAATTAGTATGGCTAGTGTAACACCCCGTATTCTACGTGTACTAGTTCTATTTATATAATGAGTATAAACTGCCTTGTCGTATACTTATGGATTCAGTTTCCTATGAGATTAGTGGCAATAAAATAGGTTTAAAGTAAACTGTCCAGAAATTTTGATGTGACCCAATTAAGTTGATGTCAATGGAAGTATTAAAAACTTGAGATCACAAGGTGGTATTTGAGTCTAAAGTATAAAGTCCATAGTGTATATAAGTTTTAAGTTATGCTGAAGTTATTAAGGTCTAGAAATGGATAAAAATATTGAGGTGCTTGCTTGACTTCACTAAGCTAGTGTAGGTGACAAGTAGGTGCATCACCTACTTAGACTTCTTGGCCAGCCCAAAGGACAAGTAGGTTCATCACCTACTTTGAGTTATTGACCAGCCCAAAGGACCAAGTAGGTGCATCACCTGCGAAGACTCATTTGACTGTGTTATTGGGACAAGTACACTACACCTATTTGCATTAAATTAGCCCAAGTTGAATTGAAGAATAAGGGGAAAATGGACAGCCAAGGCCCAATCTTCCCAAGCCCACAAGAAATAATTTTAACGGAAACTAGGTGCATCACCTACTTAAAGGTGTGGCCCAAATTAAAGACACATGTTTGATGCAAATGAAGTACACGAAAGGTGGAAAAAGGGTCAATGTTCTTAAGTCCAAAAAGTCCAAATAAAAAGTCCAAGTAGGTGGATCACCTACTTGACAAATTATGGCCCAAAATGAGTGAGAAAGTCGGCCAAATCAGGTCCCTCTAAAAAAGATCGATATCAACTTTTTCCAACCATTTTTACTTTGACAAAAAATCTGATTACTACAACATTCTCTCTTCGGTCTCTTAGATTCATACAACAACCATTAAATACAATTAGGGTTCTTGAATAGTAGGTATTTCAAGCTATTGTAAGGTATAATTTAAGAAAATTTAAGGAGGATAAATTTATCTTGAAGAATTCAAGTGTTAGCATGTGGTAGTTCTGTCCAGCAAGGTAAGCTACAACAATATTCTCCCTCTTATGCTTGAGTTTATTGGGGCACTTGGTATGTGTTAGTGAGTTGGAAAATGTTACTTTTACATGGTGAATATTGGGGAGGATATTCTTGTGATTAGTGCATGTTCAGACAGCTACGATGGGAATTCCTCTTTAAATTAATCTATGAGCTTGTTTGATCACTTTAAAAGTAATGTTATCAATTCAAGTGCTGGTGATCAGAAACCATGATTCATATTGCTTCTATTACATTATTATGTTCAAAGACTGTCTTATGTATGTTATGATAACGGATGTGGCTGGATGTGCGGGGAAGTTATGGAGACGTTAAAGGACTTAAATATTGTAGGACATTTTGTGGAGGACCTGATACGAAGGTTGTACAGTATATAAATGCGACTAATGGGATAGGGAAGGAAAGAAAACACTCACTAGATAGATTGCAGCTTACTGCTTCATTACTATTTGGGTATGATCAAGTGGCTCAATTAATTGATTAGCTACTAGTACTAGTCTTACAACTTATTTTATTGTTGATTAGTGATCTGAAGAGGAGGAGCATAAGTCATACGTTTTGAATTGTATAGCAAGGTATGTAAGGCTATTTGATTTTCCATTTCTTTGGCGTGAATCCAAAACTTGCATTACAAAAAGTAAGCTTTCTAAGTGCCCTTGGTAGTGACAGATCTTTAGTTGTAGTTCCTACTCCCTAGAGCATTGAAGTGGGTATTCTAACTTGAGTTTTTTACTAAATGTGTGTGTTTACTTTACCAAGTGTTAGCATGCAAGGTTTAAACTTGTTTCATTGTAAAAGTACCCCTAGCACATATTTCTTTTATATAAGTTAATGTGATCCTAGATTACAAATGGTACATATGTTTATAGGATGAATGTACGATCTGCCCATATCTTGCCAACTTGCTTCAATTGTTTATCGATATGTCATCTTGTAACATGTTTTTGTGTTCCCTTTCTTTGTTATTACTCCATTGTGTTAGACTATAATGTTACCTCACAGGATCAAAACTTTCTCAATTGTACGTTTATATGTAGTTAGTTGTTATATGTATCCGTCCTTAAGTTGAATCTGCCCACATTTCCCCCTTGGTTCCACCTGCATGAACACCTTGTATTTGTATCATATAGAGTTCAAGTATCTTGGATTAATGTTAAATTGTCTTAACTATAAGTGCTTCAATTTGAGATAAAAAAAATGCTCACCGAGTCATATAAGCTCCTTTGTACTACGTTCCAGTCATATCTACTTCCCATATCATTGTTATTTATCATAAGGTCATATTCATATGTCTTCCACTACTGGTCCATAGTTCCCAATCTAAACAAGGATTATGACAACCAAAACAACAATCACAAACAAGTTATGAATTTCAAAAATAACAATCTCAAAAGAGTTATGATTATCTAAAGAACAATCTTAAAAGAGTTATGAACTGATAAACAATAATGTCGAATATGAAAAACTCGAAGTGAAGTAATCTGTATGATTATGGGTGGCAGCTCAGGGGCAAAATCCTTTCATGAGCCGATCCCGATTGGTATAAGAGGGTTGCAGCTCTGGGGGAAAGCCTAGCATGGGCTGATCTTAATTGGTATGGAAGAATGGCAACTCAGGGGCAAAAACCTAGCAATCCCTATTTGTGGAAATATGAGGACAGCATCCCAAGGGTTAAAATGCCTAGCATTGGTCCTCCTTTTCTACCACTAATCAGCTTGTTATTTTTATCAAATATTGTATAAATTTTATAAAGTACAGAAAACAAGAAAAAAGAATGTAACATGCATGATTCCACAAGTACAAAGCAATGGTTGTCTCTAATCCTTAACTATTGGTATTTGGTTTCACTTGAGCTCTATTGTTAAATATGGTTGTATTATCCCTTATATATTCAGTCATTCTTTCGTACAAATGCGATTGGGGACGCTGCATTTCATGTTGAAGGTACAAGTACTCAACTAGTAGATCTTCCCAATTGAAGAACAATATACTCAGCGGATGTTGGTGAGATCTAGGTTGATCGGGGCTTTGCCGAGTCTTTACTATGCTTATTATCATAGTGGTACCATCATGTATTATAGTAGAGGCTTGTAATTATTGTAAAGCTATCATCTGTATTCATAGTTTCACTTGTCACATATAGCGGTTCAAACTAGTCAAATTGTGTTGTATATGAATCTTCTCATTAGTAATCTTTATAGTAGTTTCTCTCTCATCATAGATTATTTGTAAATCGTGTCTTCATAAGGTACTTGTCCTCCTCACCTAGGGTTGGGGGCTGACAGCTAGATCTATCTAGTTTAGCCCAAATTATTAACTTTAGGACGTTATGAATCATGATATAACTTTATAGGTACCTGACATTTACATGTTGTTAGAGTTCATGTTTAATGGTGCGTTCAAGATTTACTATTTATTTTCTATTTTGACCTCTAAAGGGCATCATCCATTGAGTGTGATATAGCACAAGCTAGTAATGAAGGCCAAGTTGACCTCGGCCTCCTACTCTAAAAGCTGAACTATTTTTTTTGAGTATTTTCTTATTTTATCTTTACTGCAGTATTTATATTGACCTAGACAGAAGAGAGGTTCCAATAGCAGAACACCTATAAGAATTCTTAGGATATTGAGAGAGTAGGTGGGAAAATAAATTGTATGTGTTTTGAGGAGAGTAAGGAGTATGAGAAGAACTATCCCGCTTGTGACTTAACGCTTAAGACAGTGTGTTAACCTTAATATGGTGGAGTAGTTCTATAGGATATCTCGTTATTTTCAAAGATAATTTGTTCTATAATTATATATGCTGCATATTCTATAACTTATCTATTTGTACGTCATTTTCCCTTTGTGGATTGCCTTCTCACAGGTTACCCAATGTTATGGAATACTTACATGCAAGTGTTATCCGCTTCAGACAACCTTTGTTTATTGTTATATTTTTTTGTAGGAACTTTTGCTTACATGTTATTTATTGCACTTCTTACTTCCCACATACCACTTGTTCATAGTGTATGGGTAATGCATGCTAATTGATCAAATGACCATTTCTATATATTTTGCCTACCTCGTAACCTGCTTGATTAAACATTTTAGGAATTATAGCTCTTCTAGCCATGTGTTATGTTCTACTACATGACTTATATTATGTACTCATGCATCATGTGATCATCTAGTCCAAACCTACATTCCATATAGTTCATTCGGTCACACGATACCCCATAGCTCATATGCACGCGTACACCATGTATTTCTATAGCATAATGCCTGTATACCTTGTGCGCTCCCTTTTGGGCTAGTTTGCCTATGTGTCACGCCCAATGCGACTTGTTCATCCGTATACTATGACCCACTATGCTTATTGATTTTAGTTTTGAACAATTTGGGAAAACATTTTCTTGTATCATTATGTAGTGAAGATTTTGGCTCGAAAAGGTTGGACATATATGTAAATTTAATTAACCATAGATAAATAACGTAGCATAATACCCCATTCAAAGGAGAGATATAAAACTGTAGTTTTTGTATTAACATCTATGCGTTCACAAAAGGTTTGCCTTTGAAAAGCGTCATGAGATAAAAGAGAAGGGAAAGTATTGCCCCGATAACCTATGATTTTATGTATCCGTTCATAGAGAAAAAATTAGGAGATACTATAGTTATTGTTGATTGTTAAGGTCCGGAAGCTAAGCTCAGGATGAGCAACCATAATTATTAGGCAAGGAATATAATATAACATAAGATACTTGGGAATAGAAGATGATAGAGAGATCCTAAGTAACCCTCCTCATTCTAAACATCAACATAAGGATATGAGATCACGTGGTCGCCATATATGATCATGAATCCTACTAGAATTTATTCATTTGATATGTCATTTGCGTATTTTGTGTTTAGGTGTATTACAGTCCTTATTTGTATGCGTCCTACTTGTGTATCTTCAGTGAATTACATGGTAAATAAGGGGTTCAATTATTCATATTAATATTTCATGAACCATATCTGTCGAAACGTCATGCTAGATTTGTCAATATATGTTTTAGGTTAGCCTTTAGATTTTTTATAATACTTCTTATTTATAATTGGGACTCTTGCAAATCTCTATATGATCTTCAAAGATTAACCGAACTATAAGCTACACCTATCCTTCAAGGATGAATGATCATAAGACGGGGAGGATTTAAAACCCCGTATTCTATGTGTACTAGTTCTATATATATAATGCTTATAAACTGCCTTGTGGTATACTTATGGATTCGGTTTCCTATGCGACTAGTGCTAATAGAATAGGTTTAAAGTGAACATTCCATTGATTTTGTTGTGACCCCATTAAGTTGATGTCGATGGAAGTATTTAACCTTGAGATCATAAGGTGGTATTTGAGTCTAAAGTATAAAGTTGCACAGTGTATATATTTTCTATGTTCTGTTAAAGTTATAAAGGTTTAGAAAAGGAATAAAAAATTGAGTTGCTTACTTGAATTCACAAAGCTAGTAGGTAGCAAGTGGGTGCATCACCTACATGACTTATTGACCAGCCCAAAGGACCAAGTAGGCGCATCACCCACAAAGACTCTTTTGACCATGTTATTGGGCCATGTACGCTACACATTTTTGCATTAATTTAGCCCAAATTGAATAGAAGAATAAGGGGAAAATGACAGCCAAGATCTTCCTAAGCCCACAAGAAATAAATATAATGAAAAACTAGGTGCATCACCTACTTAAATGTGGGGGCTAAATTAAAGACACATGTTAGTTGCAAATGAAATACAAGAAAGGTGGCAAAAGGGCCAATTTTCTTAAGTCCAATTAAGTTGATGTCGATGGAAGTATTTGAACATGAGATCATAAGGTGGTATTTGACTCTAAAGTATAATGTGACATAGTGTACATTAGTTTTAAGTTATGTTAAAGTTATTAAGGTCTAGAAATGGAATAAAATATTGATGTGCTTGTTTGACATCACTAAGCTAGTAGGAAACAAGTACATGCATCACTTACAAAGACTCTTTTGACCATGTTGTTGGGCCAAGTTCACTACACCTATTTGCATTAAACTAGCTCAAGTTGAATAGAAGAATAAGAGGAAAATGGACAACCAAAGCCCAATCTTCCCAATCCCACAAGAAACAATTTTAATGCAAAACTAGGTGCATCACCTACTTAGATGTGTGGGCCAAATTAAAGACACATGTTGGCTGCAACTAAAGTACAACAAAGTTGGCGAATGGGCCAATTTTCTGAAGTCCAAATGAAAAGTCCAAAAGGGTGGGTCACCTACTTGAAAATTTATGGAAAAATTGGGTGAGAAAGTTTGCCAAAGCAGGTCCCTTTAAAAGAGATTGACATCCTCTTTTTCAAACCATTTTTACTTTGACAAAAAAATCTGACTTCCAGAGCTTTCTCTCTTCTATGTCTTATATTCATACAGCATCCATTGAATATGATTAGGGTTCTTGAGTAATGGGTATTTCAAGCTATTGGAATATATAATTTAAGACAAGTTCAGGAGGACAACCTACCTTGAAGAATCCAAGTCTCAGCAAATGGTAGTTTTGTCCAGCAAGGTAATTTACTGCAATTTTTTCCCTGTTGTGCTTGAGTTAATTAGGACAATTGGTATGTGTTAATGAGTTCGAAATTGTAACATTTACATGGTCAATATTTGGGAGGTTGTTCTGGTGATTAGTGCATGTTGGGACAACCATGGTTGGGAGTCCACATTAAATTAGATATTGAGCTTCTTTGAGAAGTTTAAAAGTAATGTTAGCTCTTCAAGTGCTGGTGATCATAAATCATGATTCATATTGATTTTATTACATTATTATGTTCAAAGATTGTTTTATGTATGTTATGATAAGGGATGTGGCTGGATGTGCGGGGAATTTATGGAGACGTTAAAGGACTTAAACATTGCAGTGAGCTTTGGTGAGGAGATACGAAGGTTGTACAATATATATACGAGATTAAATGTATAGGGAAGGAAATGAAACACTCATTAGATAGATTGCAGCTTACTGCTTCATTAATATTTTGGTGTGATCAAGTGGCTCAAGTTGATTGATTAGATACTAATACTATTCCTACAACTTATTTTATTGTAGATTAGTGATCTGAAGAGAAAGATCTTAAGTCATACATTTTGAAGTGTATAGCAGGGTATGTAAGGCAATTTGATTTCCTATTTCTTTGGTAGAATCCAAAACTTGCATTACAAAAACTAAGCTTTCCAAGTGCCCTTCTTAGTGCTTGATTCATAGTTGCAGTTCTTACAAACAATGAAGTGAGTATTCTAATATGAGTTTGTTGCTAAATGTGCGTGTTTACTCTACCAAGTGTTAGCATGCAAGGTGTAACTTGTTTCATTGTCAAAGTGCCCGTGGCACGTATTTCCCTAATTTGTGTGAGTGATCCTAGATTACATATGGAACATATGTTTATAGGATGGGTATATGATCTGCCTATATCTTGGAAACTTGCTTCAATTGTTTATAGATATGTCATGTTGTCACATTTTCAAATGTTCCCTTTCTCTGTTATTCCTCCCATTGTGTTAGACTATAATGTTACCTCACAGGATCACTACTTGATCAATTTTACGTTTATATGTACTTACTTAGAATAATGTGTCCGTCCTTAAGTTGAAATTTAGTCCACATTCCCCCTTGATTCCGCATTCATGAACACCTTGTATTTGTATCATATAGAGTTCAAATCTCTTGGCTGAATATTAATTGTCTTCACTTGATGTGCTTCAATTTGAGATGTCAAAATGCTTATAGACTCATACAAGCTCCTAATTATTACGTTCAGCCACATTTTCTTCCCATGTCATTGTTATTATCGTAACTCCATATTCATATCTCTACTACTACTAGTCTGTAGTTTCAAATCTAAAACAAGGATTATGACCACCTAAACAACAATAGCAAACAAGAGATGAACATCAAAAATAACAATCTCACCTGTGTTATGATTATCCAAAGAACAATCCCAAAAGAGTTATGAACTGATAAACAAAACTCTCAAAGATGAAGAATCTAAGTGAAGTAATCTAAATGATTATGGGTGGCAGGTTAGGGAGGAAAACCTAGCACGGGCCGATACCGATTGGTATATGAGGGTGGCAGCTCTGGGCCGAAAGCGTAGCATGAGCCGATCCTTATTGGTATGGAAATGTTGCATCTCAGGTGAAATCCTATCATGGGACGATCCCAATTCGTAGAATTATGAGTACAACATCACAGAATTTAAAATGCCTCGCATGGGTCATCCACTTGTACTGCTGATCAGCTGGTCATTTGTATGATATGTTGAATAAAGATTATGAAGTAAAGAAAAGAAAAGAAGAGAATGTAAAATGCACGATTCCACAAGTACACACAAAGGTGGTATCTAATCCTTATCTATAGATATTTTGTTTCACTTGAGCTCTCATGTTACATATGGTTTTACTATGCCTTACATATTTAATACATTCTTTCGTACTGACGTCCCTTATTGGGCACTGCATTTCATGATGCAGGTACAAGTACTCAAAAATAGACCCCCTATAGAAGCACAATATACTAAGAATTGTTGTTGAGCTCCAGCTTGATTCGGGGCTTTGTCGATTTTTTACTATGCATATTTTCATAGTGGTACATTCTTGGATTGAAATAGAGGCTTTGTTGACATGGTAAAGCCATTAACTATATTTATAGTTTCTCTTGTAATATGTAGCAGTTCAGCTAGTCAAATAGTGTTATATATGATGCTTCTCATTAATAATCTCCATGGTAGTTTACTTTCTCATCATAGATTACTTGTAAAGCATGTGTTCATAAGGTACTTGTCCGCCTCACCTAGGGTTGGGGTGTGACCATTAGGGTGTATTTTTTTTTTAGGTTTTATGTTTCAGGGTTTAGCACTTGAGGTTTAAAATCCATGGTTTAGTATTTAATGTTTGGACTTTGGTATTTTGGGCTTAGAGGTTTAGGGTTATTGTTTATGGTTAGAGTTAGGGTTAAGGTTAGGGTTAGGGTTAGGTTTTTTTTTTTAGGTTTTTTGAATTTAGGAATTAGGATGAGGTTTGTTGGGTTGTAACAGTTAGGGTGTAGTTTTTTTTAGGTTTTATGGTTCAGGGGTTAGCACTTGAGCTTTAAAATCTATGGTTTTGTATTTAAGGTTTGAGTTTTGCTATTTTGGGATAGTTGAATAACCCTTTGAGGGGTAGGGGCTGAGAAACACCCCCAGACTTTATTATTAATAAAAATCAAAAGTACAAGGAGGGGGAAATAAGCCTAACCTCTGATCCTAATGTGGTTCAGAATTGATTTTCCCGAGGTTAGTCAACTCATCCCCTTAAAAAAAGGTAACCAAGAAACTAAGCTTCCCGAGGACTCCTCTTGATACAAATAGTCTAGGAAAATAAACAAGGGAGATTCTCCCTTAAAATACTTGCAAAATAATAAAAACTATCCTATTCAAACCTATTCAAAGAAGCTATAATTCAAAATTATAGCTTAGTTGAAAAGGGGGAAGAACACTTTTTAAGGAGTTTCTTTAATATTTTTGGTCTTCTTTCTTCTGAACCTAGGCATTTCTAGTACGTCTAGTTGATAATAAGCCTTTATGTAAACGTTGATGGTTGAAGTAGATTTGTGGAGTAGAGGTTTTATGGCTATGTTTCGATCGTGAAGTAGCAACCCAATTACCTTCTCTAAAGATATGCATGCATTTGAAATTATGGACCTGTGTAATGTGTTTCTGCAGCATCTCCAGTTGTGTGATGATGATCCATTGAGGTGTTGCTTTCTGCATAATCCAGTTCACCACTAGCTGTGAATCCACCTATAGTATGATGTTCCTGTACCCTAATTCCAATGCCCAAGTTTGCCCATAGATAGCTGCGTGACTCTCAACTTTGTTGTTTGTACCTTCTCCCAGTTGAACTGTGAAAGCCATTAGTAATGTCCCAGCTTGATCTCTCAAAATGCCACCAGCCCCAATCTTACCTAGATTGCTTAGAGCACTCCCATATGTGTTAATTATGATCCATTGATCTAGTTGTCTTGTCCATGTAACTAACCATGTTAACTTTACTGTCATGTACACAGTTTTCACAAAGCTGTATTAGTTCGCTCCAGTTGGCCGGCCATTTGATTTTAGAGTAGGTGTTGACATCATTTAATAGTTATCTATGTAGACTGCATATTTTACCCCGCTAATGTTAGATATTTTGGCACAATATTTTAAGGCACACCTGTTCTTCTAGAGGTTCCAACATATAAAGATGGGGTGGCTTGCAAAATCAGCTGATGTGCTGCATTGTTGGATTTGGATGTCCACCATTGCTTGATAAGCTATTGGAGAGAACACTGATCTGTGTTAATCCCAGCAATGTCTGCAAAGCTTCTCCACACAAATGAGGCAAATTATCGAGAGTTGAAGATGTGATCAATTATATCCATATCCGGCCTGTTACAACAACAAAACCAACTTATAGGATCAATGCCAAAGTTAGTTAGCTTATCATTAGTAGGGAGTTTACCTCTAAAACCACTCTATGATAAAAAAGAAGATTAAAAAGGTATATGCTTATGCCATGTAAGAGCATTGAACTGCTTTTTGCTCCTCTTTTCTCTGATCTCATTCCAGGCAGATAAGTACCGAAACAATCCATTGTTGTTAATCTTCCACGCAGCTTGATCAAGAAGTTGCTGGAGAGATTTCTTTTGCTAAGATTGTGGATAGGTGACTTGCAGGGGCCTGTTGAATTATCTTGGTCAAATTTCATTGCCCTTCAGTCCAAAATTCAACCACTGTGGTGTTGTAAAGCCTGTTATTGTTGGGGGAATATTGGGCAAGTGGGACAATACCAAGCCAATTATACCACCAAAAACAGCAGTTGTCTGACTTGAGTTTCCAATGGATATATTGCTCAACTTGATGTCTGTTCTTCAACATGTATTTCCAAGCCAATGACTCCCAGTATCCTATTTTTTGCACACTGGGTTGGATCTTTGGCAACATTTTGCTATCAAGAATTCTCCATTAATCGTAAAGAGCCACCACTGCTTATACTGGAAGGTCATGCAAACATCTTTTAGATTTCTCATTCGAACCCCCCTTCATCGTAGGGGAAACTTCAATTTCTCCATGATGCACAATGGTATCGCTTCTATAACTTTTCCATCCCCAGAAAAAATCAGCCATCAGCATTTGGATATGTTTATGTATAAAGGATGGAGGTGTTATTGCAGGAAATTAATGGATAGGGAGTGATTGTAAACATGTTTTGTCACAACCGCCTACCTCCATAACTAAGTTGTTTTGTTTGCCAACCTGTAATCCTGCATATAACATTGTTAACAAGGTTAGAAAAATAAATAATCCTAGGCCTACCAACAAGTAAAGGCCAACCTAGGAAATTAAGATGGAGTTGCTTTTATCTGAAACCAGTGAGTCTTTTGATTCAGTCTCTTGTGTTGTTGAAAAAATTGGAATGGATCATAAAGTGACTTGTGTCACCATTAGTTAGTTTCCCAGAAGTATCTTCATACTCCTTCATATTTTACATTAGGATCTCCAAAGTTTTGCATCTTCCAGAAGTGAAGAGGATTATGTCATCTGCAAAACTCAGGTGGTTCACTTGAGGCCCTCTCATTTCCATGAAGAAGCTATGGTAGTCTTGGTGGTTATGCAGCCTATTGAGATACCTTGAGATAACATTAGCACCTAAAATAAATAGGGCTGGAGATAGGGGGTCACCTTGCTTGAGTCCTCTAGTGGAGTGGAAAAAAAACACACGTCTTACCATTAACTATATTGGAGTACCAATTATTGGCCATAATTCTCCACACCATGTCAATAAATATATCAGCAAAGTCCATTTTCCTTAGAACAAGGCATATATAAGACCAAGAAACACTGTCATAAGCTTTTATCTCCAATATTATAATGACATTGCTCCCGATATTGGGTTTCCTCTTATAATTGAAAGAGCCAGTAGCAGGTAAATGAGTGATAGTAGTCTGGGGAATCATTTCAAGCCAGGAATCATTAACAAAAGTCCTGCCTATCCTTTTCCAAATTCTGTGGTTGATACCCCTTTTGTTGGACCAGGAGAACTTATGACTACTGAAACCAATATCCATAAGGCCACAATCTTCAATGACACCTACAAACTCTATGTTTTTCTTCATATTATAAGGAACCCCTCAAAACTTTTCATTAATAGCAGTTATAACATTGAACCTAGAGAGCACCAAGGTTTGTTATCAACAGTAGCTTAATGAAGGTTTTATCCCATAATTGCCTTCTAAGGTGATCCTTGCATTTTGCATAAACAAATGTAGTAATAAACATATACAGTAATTCATTGTGTTACATATCATAAGTGATTGTTGTTCATCTTCATCAAGAATGGTGCATCAATATCACTATTCAGAAAAACCTAAATTTTTCTATTACAGTTACTTGTAGCATTATCCATGTTTAATTGAACTTTAACACTCTGAACATGAACACTATCTGAGAATGGTTCCAGAATAGCAATGATAGACAAGTGATGAATTTTCCTAAGCATTTTGAGTTTTTCCGACACCCATTGAGTGTTGATTCCTCTCACATTCCATATGATTGTACTAATCATTGGGGTGATCTGGAGGAGAAGAGTCTAGTGTTTGGTGTGCCCGCAATGACCATGTTGATATCTTGATTCTTGAAATTAAATCTGCCATGTTGAAACCCACTTGGTAGTAAACATTGCTTTTGTGTTACCTGTTGTATCTCATCTTAAAGAACTTGATCTTTTGGAGGACTAAAAGCTTTGACTAAGCTACACTAGTCTCACCATCATCATCATGATCTTCTAAAAATTTGTTGTCTCTGTCAAGTTCATCTTCAGAATTATCCACTTCATACTCATCTATAAGAGGTGCATTGTTGACTTGACAAAGTTGTTGTCTCTTATCAGGAGGATCTGTAGGTGGACGGGTCATATATGGAGTTTGTAAAGGACGAATGTCCAGAGCCTGATGGTCATTTACCATAATAAATTTAGTGCATGGTTCCTCCCCCTTTCCTTCTCCCTTTCCTGTTCACTTTCCTGTTGTTTACATCTGCCTCCTTTTGGCTGCATCCCTCTTTTGTTTGCTAGGTTTATTTTTTCTCTTGGGAGTATTCTCAGGATTACTAGTACTTTCCTTATTCACCATATATATTTTCATTGAAACCTTGCTATTTTAATCATTAGGATCATTATCTTTTTTCTTTTTTTCCTTGCTTTTTCTTGTGTTATGTTGTCTGTTACTTTTTGTCTGTGTTGTCTACTGAACTTGTTGTTGCTTCAACTATTGTTGCTGGCTGTTTTGTTATCAGTGGCTCTAAGGTCTAGGTTTTTGTCCGTCTTATCCCCCTCATGCAAAACATGCGGTGAACTCACCCCTTTGGTTACTCTATCCTGCAAATTAGTATTGTTCTCCTGAATTCCCCCGTCCATCCCTCCTTCAAATTCCTCAGATTGAAGAATAGATTTAGCAGGTCTATTGGAGTTGGGTTTTATAGCTACGATACCTGAGGTTTTTGCCTTGTTCTCACCTTCCTACATTTTTCTATAATTTCTTGTAGTATTTTGTTTTGCTTTACTTGTGCTACTTGTTGTTCTTTGTTGGCCGATTCCTCACCTTCATGTTGTATATTTCCTGCACATTCAAGTTAGTGAAAGCATTGTGGTGTGAAATAGACGGATTACCTTTGTTGAGTTGCTGGCTGTGATTTTCCCTGTGCTGTGTGATTTAGTGTTGAAGTTGGCTGCCATGCTGTCTTTTGAGTTCCATCCTCTTGCTGTTTGTGGCTCTCTTTCTTTGTGTTTGCTATTCCTCTTCTTTTTTCTTTTGTTTGGTCCTTTCCATGTTATTCTGTTGCTGTTGTTGCCCTGATTCTTTTGGTTTGTCTTGAGTGCTTGCATTATCATTTTTGCTTTGGTTTTCCTTCTTTTTGTTTTCATTTTCATTTTCTTGTTCCTTCCTGTATTTATAATCATCATCCCTCATTTTGGATTTGCACTCTTTTATATAATGACCTTGATGTCTACACTGTTTGCAATAAGGGGGCAGATTTTCATATTCCACAGGTTGCCATTGCCCTATTGTTAAGTCATCATCATCAAGTCCAATCCACACATGTCTAGGCCTAACCTTGGTTAAATTCACCTGCACTTTAACTTTTTCCATACCTACCCTGCATCATTTTATGGCAGCTATGTCTAGATATTTAGAACTTTGCCAACAATTTTAAGTAAAGGAGTAAGAAAAGGTTTGGTAAAAAAGTCCTAAGGAAAACCTGGTAATAACACCTAAACTGGAACTATTGGAGTCTCTTACTGAGGGGTTAAAGTAGGAGTCCATGCTTGTATCCTCATGAGTTTGACTTCAATGGTCATTCCTATTGTGTCCATACTACGTTATATTCCATTTCATTTTCAAGATCAATAAACACATGTCTTGATTTGTAGTGTGCAATATTGACCCCCCACTTAACTGAGTCTGTTGAATGAAACTCTTTCTAATAAGCTCAATCTTTGGCATAGTGTTACTGAATTTCCCCACCAAAGTGTATTTGCAGTCCACAGTCAGGGTGTGCATATAGTCATGCATGTCCTAGATCAAAGTTGGGTACCCCTGTTTTGTTCTTTGGCTAGGAGTGTTTGTTTATCACAATGTTGGGGGTTTGAGCAGCATGGATGTGTCTAAGTCTAGAAACCATGGTTTGGATTTCAGTATAAGGAGCAGATTCACTTATGTTTTTCTGGGAATTGGATTGAGTAACATTGGGATCGGTAGTTTCATTTGGTTTTATGAGAGGATTGTTTAGCTGGTTTTTCTGAGGAGGCAAAGTGGATTTATAAAAGTTGCTAGATATTTTTGGGAATTCTTCATGGTAACTGTTTTGCTCAACCCTCTTATTGGGAATGATCTGTTGAACTTGGTTCAAATTCTCCATAACAATGTCTTGGTTTTTACTAACCTGTTGTTCAACATTGTTGAGACTTCGCCGTTGTACCAGAGCACTAATAACTCCAGGTATCTTTCCTATGGCATTAACATGCTCATGGCCAACATTATGATTATTATGATTAAGCTTAGAAATAGGAAAAGAAGGTTAAAACATACCATTGTGCCAATTTTCCTCATTTGGAGTCGTGTTTTGCATCAGTGAATATGATGGATGATGCTCCTGCAAATTATTCATAAGATCATTGCCTTTACCTGTCATTGTAGTTGAATCATTGCTTGGTACTGTTTTCATTGGTTTGAAACCAAATGAGAAGTGTGAAGAACTTCCTACATCAATTCGTTCCTTTCCTTGATTGCTTGAATCTCTTTCTTGATTCACCTGAGTTCCATTTTGGGATTGTTCCTGAGCTAGATTATCTGAAATGTTGGTAAGGTGAATCGCAGGCTCCATAGGATTTGTCCTATTAGTGTCACCTTCTCTAATTTTTTGTGGTTCAGTAGTTTGTACATCGGAAAAGATTTTATCGGTGATTGGTTCATCGATTCTAACTGAAATCGCTGTGATATGTACCTCTTCATCATGGGAGTCATCCCCAGTTTTAAAGTCTCCATGAATATGCTTCGAAGTTGTTCGAAATTGAGGGCGACTTTCCAGCGATTTTTCTTTGATTTCCCTAGAAATCGCCTCCTCAGAATCGATCCCTATTGTAACACTTCCAAAATACGATACGAGTCTTAAGGACTAACATATGTACCATGGGTTCTAAAAACTGTTATAAGACCTATAATGTGAATATAAGTCATTTAGGAGTTTTAGGAACCAAAACATCCAAGAACGCCCATGATGTTCGGAAACTAGTTCAAAGGGGTACTAGCGTCTTAGCCTATTTAACTAGCTTTTAGGAGTCGAAAATTAATGAATTTAAGTGGAAGGGTTTATAACATTTGTTTAATGTCATTCTTGGTCGAAACGTCCGGGTACAACTCCTTAAGGACCAACCAAGGTCCCTTGAGGAGAAGTCTTGCAAGTTGATGTCAACACTATCTAGGCAGTGTGCATCGACGAGATAGAGGCGACGATCCGTGTATAAATTGACTTGGCGTCATTGCCAACCGTCGACCAGCACTTAGAAAATTGGAGAAAGCCCCCTCCTGCACAGTCTCTGACCGAGATTACCGTTGTGGAGCACAGAGGCAGGCCTGCCCGTCGATGGACCAATGATTCATCGATCGTGGTCTCGTCGATGGGGTCTGCAACTTTTTTGCACGTTTTAAATTAAGTTCATTAAAATAATTAAGGGGTTTAGGAGTTAATTAGGGATCAAAGGAATATTAATTAACTAATTTTACCCCCCATATAAAGACCGTAACCCTCATTAATCTAAACACAACTCACAAAAGAAACTCTCTTCCTTCTCTCTTCTTTTTCTCTCTATTTGAAGACACCACTGAAGAAAAGCTAAAGGGAGGGTTTGGGGGGCTGGAAAGAGAAGATTTCACCATCAAATCTTCATCAACCGTTGAGGTATGGGATCTAATTCACCTTTGAGACTCTTTCGTCAAAGGGATCCTTCAAAATGGATTTCAAAAGTTGGGTTGTCAAGTGAATTTCACTCAATTACTGATTTGATGTTATGAACTAAGTTGTGTATGGTTTATTTAGGATTAATGGATAGGTTAACATGTAATTTAACCTGATTATAGTAATTTGTGATGATTTGACCTAAATTGAACAGCATGATCCTTAACCCTTAACCCTAGGTTGATCTTGATGTAAATTGGGTTGTAATTGATTCAATAGTTTTGATTATGGGTTAAATAACTAATAGATTATCACAACCAGAAAGTAACCCCTAGAAGTTAGGGAGAACCCTCATTTCGTAATCGGGCGTACTTGACCCTTTGTGGTTTTGTACAAGCTCTTAAACTATCATTTCATTACATAAGATATGAAAAGTAGTGCGGAATTAAAAATTTTCAAGAAATTTGATATAAAAATGAAATCTTTAATAAATACTTAACAAATCTCATCGTCACAATTCAAACATAAATACATAACATAATTAACTTTGGGACACGGCCCCTTTACATTTAGAATAGATACATAATAAGTCTTAACATAAGGAAACTTAAGAAGATAAAAATTACGCCCTCGGATATATGTGGAAACACTTTATCTTAAGAGGAACTTTCTCAAGCTTGGCCTTCTAGACTTCAACCTTGCTTTCAAAACCTATACTTATAGTATAGAAAAGTATGGGGTTAGTACAAATAATGTACTAAGTCTGGCATATGCAAAAACATGCAAAAAGTGACATTTTAGTGAAATAACATTTCATGCCAAATTATTTAAGACATTCATAAATTTAGATGTAAAATAACATAAGGAACATCGTTTAATAATTAGAGAAGGATTTCCATAATTTTAACCAAAATAAGCACTTTACAGTAAACCCCAAAACATTACAGTGACTCAATTTGAACATTACAGTGAACAATTTAAAACATTACAATTAATTCATCCTATTCTAATGAGTGAACTACTAAATCCAAGTAAAGAGGAAGTGAACTCATTTCCGTAGGAGTTTTCCTAACTAAGGATTATCCTTAGACTCACAAAGATAAGACATGAAGGAAGTACGCATATGCCTCATTCAATACACACCAAAGCGATCCTCAAGACTACCTCATTTTTGCTTACTCACCTCACGAAAACAAGCCCCTACTCAATGAAAAGACACTAGAAGAACACCCAACAAACGGGGTTGGTACTAAACACTTCATCTCAACTCACAAAGAGTGTTTCACCCAAAAACTCCCCTTTAATATATAACTTAGCTTCATTCGTTCCTTCAAGTGTGAGGTTGTGTGTACATGTGAGCACACCTTGCACATAAGCATCATTCATTTACATTTATTCTATACATGCTTACACCGCCATTAATTACATTACTCACTTTACATACTTCACATAATCATACAAGACCTTTACACATAATCCTTAACATAATTCTCATAACATTCTTCATAGAACAATTAACAAGAATAACTTGATTCAAGCACACACTCTAGTGTACTTCACATAATAAATTCATAAGGCACATTTAACAAGACTTACATATTTATCATCTTACTTCACATAACAAATCCTAATAGCCTCATTCACAATAAACTAGTAACTTCACATTCATACAATTCAACTAAACACCGCCACCAAGAAGGTGGACCATACCACTCAAGATCATTTTATAACTAAAGCTTAATCAACAAAATAAACTTACCCTTTAATCCAAGCTTCCATCACATATATGATAAAGATCAAACAATGAAAGACATAACGAAATAAAAAGATATGTGGATTAATACTCAAGTTATTAAAATTATGGGCAACAAAGGAATAAAACCCTCACCTCCATATTGACTTGAACAACCTAAATTCAACCCAAGAAATAATAATCAAAGGAAAACAAGAATCACAAAGTGGTAACACGTAGATTACTTAAACTCAAGAAGTTAACTACCAATCTAAGATTCACCCTAATTACTCACTAAGATGATACTATAATTGAAAAGTCAACATTCAATTTAGTCTAAGTGTGCAAAATGATAAAATAAAAATATTTATACTATGGAAGTAAAGATGACACTTCTTTGACAATTTTGCCCTTAATAAGGTAAGGGCTTTGTTTGGTTGCCTTCTTTTGTGAATTCTTGAATTCATGAAATGGCCATTTGCACACATGGCCTCTTTCCTTTTTCCTTATCAATTTGATGTAATTTAAACACGTTGTATGTCCTTCTTTGTTAACCTTGAATCTCCTCTAATGCTTCCCTTTTCAATAACATTGTGTTTAGGCCTTGGAGATCCTTTGTTTGACTCCGTGTGAATGGTATTGAGGGGTTAATGTCACTCATGTTAGTGTCATCCATGCTTCCAAGTTATCATCCTCCCCTTCTTGAAAATGATTCGTCCTCGCATCCAAAGGATCACTTACAACACAAGGAGCTAAATCAGTAACATTGAAAACACTATGAACATTATATTCATTTGGTAGGTCAATCATGTAAGCATTGTCATTGATACGCTTGACTACTTGAAAGGGTCCATATCATCTTGGGATTAGTTTCCCTTTTTATACTTGTGGAAACCTTTCCTTTCGGAAATGCACCCACACCCAATCATCTGGTTTGAAGATCACTTCCATTCTCCCTCGATTTCTTTCGAATGGACACCTTTGAATTGTTTTTTTCAATGGACTCTTTGACCTTGGCATGAATGTTCTTCATCTCTTTTGACCTTTGCTTGGCATCTAGTCTCACAACAACATCACTAGACAAAGGAATCGTGATTAATGGAAACAAAGGTTTGAAACCATAGCAGGCTTCAAATGGAGATATCCCAATAGAGGAGTGGAAAGACCGATTAATGCAAATATAATCAAGGGTAAACGGTCTCCCAAGTAGTTGGGGCTTCTCTAATCATGCATCGAAGCATGGTTTTAGAGTTTAGTTAAGTACTTCGGTTTGTCCATCCATTTGAGGATATAATGAAGTAGAGAACAAAAGTTAAGTACAAAGTTTACCCCATAGAATCTTCCAAAAATGACTTAGAAACATGGAATCCCGATTACTAACAATGGTTTGAGGGACTCCATGCAATTGAAGCACATTTATAACAAACAAAGATGCTACATGTGATGCATCATCACCTTTGTGGCATTGAATAAAATGAGCCATTTTAGACAATATATCCACTACCACAAATATACTATAATGTCCTCTGTTAGTCCTAGGCAGTCCCAAAACAAAACCATAGAAATATCCATCCACAGAACATTAGGAGTAGGGAGAGGAGCACACTTACTTTGGGGTCTGGTCGTGGATTTGTCTTGCCTGAATTCCATACATTGTCCACAAATCCTCTCCACATCATGTTTCATCTTGGGCCAAAAGAACTGCTCCTTAAGAATATCAAGTGTTTTTGGTACCCCCAAAGTGTCCCATCAAACCACCACTATGAGACTCCTAGACAAATAACTCTCTCCATGAGCTCATGGGCACACATGCTCGACCAACATTCAACAAAAAACCATCAACAAGTAGGTTCCTATCAACTCGCTTCCCTTTAATAAGATTATCAAAGGTATCATTGAAGTTAGAATCCATAGAATAGAATCTCTGTAAGCTTTCAAACCCAACCATTTTAGAAACCAAGGTATTGACTAAGACAAACCTTCTTAATAAAGCATGCACTACCACATTCTCCTTGCCTTGCTTGTAGTTGATAACATATGGAAAGGTTTCAATGAATTCAACCCACTAAGCATGTCGCTGGTTCAACTTGTATTGCCCCTTAAGATGCTTCAAGGACTCATGATCGGTCCTTATCATGAACTCTTTGTGCCACAAATAGTGTTGCCAATGAGACAACACTCGCACAAGTGCATACAGTTCCTTGTCATAAGTTGAGTACTTCAGTGTAGCTCCTTTTAGCTTTTCACTAAAAAAAGCTAATTGGTTTTCCTTCTTGCATCAGCACACCACCTATACAAACACCTGAAGCATCACATTCATTTTTAAAGGCCTTATCAAAGTTGGGTAGTTGGAGCAAAGATGCAAAACTCAACATCAATTTCAAGGCTTGAAAAGACTACTCCTGCTCCTCTCTCAATACAAAAGGTACATCTTTCTTGATCAATTCAGTCAAAGGAGCAGTAATTGAACTAAAGCCCTTCACAAATCGCCGATATAAGACTTGCTAACCCATGAAACCTTCTTACCTAGGTTGTACTAATTGGGGTCAGCCAAGTATTGATGGACTCCACCTTCTATTCATCGACCTCAATCCCATTTATACTAACCACAAAACCCAAAAACACAACATTGTCAATACCATATGAACATTTTTTGAAGTTAGCAAAGAGACACTGTTGTAGTAGAACATGAAAAACTTATTTCAAATGGGATACATGTTCATCCATTGTCTTACTATACACAAGAATATCATCAAAATACACCACAAAGAACTTGCTGATGAAAGGTTTCAGAACATGGTTCATCAATCTCATGAAAGTGCTTGGGGAATTTGTCATTCCAAATTGCATCACAAGCCATTCATACAGCCCAAACTTTTTGTCTTGTAAGCCATCTTCCACTCATCACCCGGTTTAATCCGAATTTGATGATACCCACTTCGATGATCAATCTTGGAGAAGACAATAGAACCACATAGCTCAGCAAGCATATCATCATGTCGAGGAATGGGATGGAGATACTTTACTGTGATCTTATTTACGGCTCTACAATCAATACACATTCTCCAAGTGCCATATTTTTTGGGAACAAGAATTATTGGCATGGCACAAAGACTTAGGATTTTTTTGACCAACCCCTTCTAGAAAAGATCTTTCGCTTACCTTGATAGCTCTTTGGTTTTTGCTGGGTTACTTGTATAAGCTGGACAATTGGGAATTTGTGAACCCGGTACAAAATCAATTTGGTGCTCGATTCTCCTCAAGGGTGGTAATCCAGCAGGCATCTCATATGGAAATAGTTCATCATATCCCAGCAAAATAGAAGAAATAACACTAGGAAAAGTGCTAGTATCATGGTTAGCATGTAACAAAAGGTTGAAGTTGACGAGCTACATTGGAAAGCTTCCCTCATCTACACCCTTTAAACACTTGCTTGGCTTTGCTATCTTGTACATGTCTTCTTATTTTTAGCCAAGGTACTCTCCTTTTTTGAAACGATGGTGGAACTTTCACCGTCACCTTTTGCGTCTGTGGTTTTTATTCTTTCACGAAGCTCTTTCATAACCCCATAGTCCTCACTCACTTATATGGAGTGAGAGGTGCAAGCACATACTTTTTACCTTCAATCATAAAAGTGTATTTGTTGGATCTACCTTGGTCCACAACATCTCTATCAAATGGTCAAGGTCTCCCCATTAGTAGGTGACATGCCAACAAGGGACCCACATCATAAACCAATTCCTCATTATACTTTCCCACACTACACCAAATACTTGCTTGTTTGAGGACCTCCATCTCTCCACTCTCATTAAGCCATTTTACCTTATGAGGATTGGGATGCTTGATGCTATGTATTTTCATACGCTCTACAAAGGAACTACTCACCACATTGGTGCAACTTCCACTATCAATGATTAAGGAACACACTTTATCTTGAATTTTGTACCTAGCATAAAATAGATTCTTCATTTGTTCATGTTCTTCATTTGCAGGACCCCATAATTCTTCTCACAACACATGAAATATTGGCATTCATGTTCAAGTCTTCATCATCATCTATCAAAGACTTTTTCTTCTCCATGAATCAAGCAAAATTCACCCTCTCATCCATCCTTTCTTGTTCATCCACCGAAGCACCTTCCTCTCCTTCACCCCTATCTCCCTCTCCCTCATTTTCTTCTTCACCCTCATCTTCATCTTCTTTTTATATCCATCACTATGAGCAATGATTGTTCTTATATTTGTACACTCACTAGCAACATGTCCTCTCCCTTGACATCTAAAGAATTGAATTGTTGAGGGTCGAGGAAAGTTAGGTTTAACATAGTAACATCCTTGTGGTTTCTCACTTGCCTTGGATTTGTAATCAAGCTTGACTTGGTTATCTTGACCTCCACCTTTATCTTGTTCCCTAGATGTCGTCTTCCAATTATTGCGACCTTTGATCCGTGTGGAAGTTAAAGAACTTTTTGCCTTGTATGACTTCTCTTCTTTCAAATCTTCTTCTACCTTTGAGGCATCATGGAAAGATGCTACAAGAGTCTCATACTGGTTAAGCTTCAAGGGCATCAAGATATCATATCTCAAGTTTTCCATGAATCGTATTACTGTACAGTCCATATTCTCTTCAATTTTAAACTTCATACGCAAGTTCTCAAACTCATCATAATATTCGTCCACACTTTTGGTACCTTGTCTCATCATGTACATCTTCTTGAGCACCTCTTTATAGTAGTTTTTGGAGTCAGGTATCTCAACTCCATAAGTGTAATCATCTCTTGCCAAGTAGGTAACTCGTAGTTATGATGACTCTCCCTTTCCCTCCCCTTGGATTCCCACCACGTTGATGTGTACCCCTCAAATTGCATGATAGCATACTTCACCATCAAAGATGCAGAGATATTATTTGTGAGAAACATCTGCTCACTTTGAATTTTCCATTCAAACAACTCATCGGGGTCACTACTTCCTTTAAACCTTGGAAGTGTGACCTTGATAGTGTTCAAGCCCCTATCTTGATCATTCCTCTCCCTAAATCAATTTCCACTATTTAACATCCTATCACCTCTATATCCCATCCTATATCCTCTATATTCCATCCTGTCTTGATCTCCCCTTCCTTGGTCCCACCCCAAGTCCCGAAGTCTTACTCTTTCTATTTGTATTCCATTTCCATCTCTATCACAAAAGAAATCATTATTGAACTCCTCATTAATCTCATCATAGAGAGGATTTCGATATTGGTAGTCTTCGTAGGGTATTTGTGGTGCATTTTGTGGATGTGATATGTAGGTTTCATGAAAATATGTATTTGAATCATTTCGAAATGGAGTTTCATATTGGACTTGGTTGGAGAAAAAAGGAAGATTCTCTTGTGGTGGGTGATAGGGTTGTGTATTTGGATGTGATGTAGGCTGTCTTAGGTGATTTGGAGGGTTGGGACTTTGGAAAGTAGGGTATTGGTAGTTTCAGTTACGACTTTGTGAAGTAGAACGTAAATTATGAGGTTGTTCCAGAGTAATGGTGGTAGAATGCACCGATTTCCTCCTTATATCCTCATTTTTGGGTTGAATTACTTTCCTTCTGTTCTCATTTTCTACCCGTATCAACCTTTCCTCCATACCTCCCACCCTTCCATTTATTTCTGCTACTTGCTTAGAGATGTTGGCAAGAACCTCCATGATGTTCTCTGAGCTCTCCCCAATTGGATTTGTATTAGACATGATACCTACAAAACTCAACAAACGAGGTTATTAGAAAAAGTCTCACTTCACTCGTAGGTAACTCTCAACTCACCTTCTATGCCAAATTGATAGTGAACTAGCTTCGTTCAATCAAACTCAAGATCATCTATCTTTTGTGATGGAATGGATACTTGTGACTCTTGAAAAAGGAAGACCCAAAAAAAAAACAAACAGACTTGAATCAATAAGGGTATTAACGAATTAAGATGTGAAAAGTAGAATAAAGAAGTACCAAAAGATTCAGACTCAAAATAAACTAAGTAACAAAAGTAGAAGATTACTACTTGTTACTTAATTTGAAGAATCAAAGAAATTATTTGATGATTAAAACTAGTTAACAAGTAATGAAAGATGTTAATTAATTATTAAATAGTTTAAAATAGAACGAAAATGATTTTAGAAGAAGAAGTGAATTTAGAAACTTAGAAAAATTTCAAGCGTCGAAAAAAATTCATCACTTATAAGATGTTGATTGGATGATTTGATGATCAAAATTAGTTAACAAGTAATTAAAGATGTTAATTAATTGTTAATTAAATGAGGAATTTATGGGGAAAATGATAGAAAAAACAAATCACGATGTTTGGACACTTAGAAAAATTTCTGGGCATCTGGGCCTTGTTTGCTGCCTCTCTGCTTGGCTGGCTGCTGATGCAATGCCGTGTGGCGCTGGCGTGGCAGATGTGTTTTATGTGGCTGCTGCCGTGTCACCACGTGGAAATTTTTTTTTTCAAATTTAAATTTTTTGCAGATATCGAATTTATTTTTTTCAAAATTCCACTAATGGACCCAAAAAAAAACACTTTTGACCAACTTTGACTTGAAAAGTTGGATCAAATGTACTTTCTTATTTCTTCTTCTTCAAGAACAACTTGAAGAACACCAAAAATACACACTTCACCCTAATACACTCATATAAACTCAAAATTGGCTTAATTTTTAGGATCTTCTTACCTTCAAGTAAATGAACAAATCCCACTAATTATTAACCTCCAATTTCTCCTCTATCAAAAGACCAACTTTCAAAATTTGAAAAGCTTGAAACCCTTTAATGGTAACTTCACTTCTACAACTCCAAATTGAACAAAATTTTAAACCTAGTCCCAAAATACACTAGGGAACAAGGATCTAGTGTCAAAAACAACAAAACAAAACAAAAAAAATTCCAGAAATTTTTTTAATCCAAGACTAGATTTGTCTGAATAATTCTTAACTTAGGCTCTTCATACCAAATGATAAAGATCAACAATGAAAGACACAAATAAATAAAAAGATATACGGATTAATACTCAAGTTATTGAAATTATGGGCAACAAGGGACTAAAATCCTCACCTCCCAATTGACTTAAACAACCTAAATTCAACCAAAGAAAGAATAATCAAAGGAAACGAAGAATCACAAAGGGTAATAGTTATATTAATCAAACTCTAAAAGTTAACTAGCAATCCCAATATTTAACCTAATTACTCACTAAGAAAACACTACAATTTGAGAGTCAATATTCAATGTAGTCTAAGACTTGTAAAATGATAAAAGACTAATATTTATATTAAGGAAATAAAGACGACACTTCTTTGACAATTTTAGCCCTTAAGGAGGTAAGGGCCTTGGTTGGTTGCCTTTTTTTATGAATTCTTGATGAAATGGCCATTTGCACACATGGCCGCTTTCCTTCTTCCTTCTCAATTTGATGTAATGTAAACACATTGTATGTCCTTCTTTGTTGACCTTCAATCTCCTCTAATGCTTCCCTTTTCACGAACATTGCATGTAGGCCTTGGAGATCCTTTGCTTGACTCCTTGTGAATGGTCTTGAGGGGTGCATGCCAATCATGTTAGAGTCATCCATGCTGCCAATGTTATCACTATATCATTTTATTCAATAAATCATCATAAATTACCCCTTAGGGCATTAGCTAAACATCAATAACAACATAAGTAAACAAAAGTTCAAAGATAAAAAAACTAAGGTCATTTAACCCATTTCTTATGCTAACATTAGATGGAAAAGATTTAACATGATTTCATTGAAGTTCTAAACATAATCTCATCAACTAACATTTTATGTCATTCAAACGTTTTCATGCAAGACCCATATTTAGATTTGAAGATAGAAGAAACTAGGTTTGAAAACTCTTTTTAAATATTTTAAAAAGGGCTCCTTGAATGGAAGAGAGTTCAAGGATGGATATGATACCTCACATTGAATAAATACCAATGATTTTTTATGAAGAAATGACCACCAACAGCCCTCCTACTTCCTTCTTTACTTCAAGCTTCCATTGTTTCTTGAGAGTCTTCTAAGGGAGAGGGGTTTTGGGTTTTAGGAAGAGGGTTCTAAAATTAGGTCTTAGGGTTTGAAACACTTTAATATACATAAATAACCCTAAAAATAACCTCCTAGGTTCATAAAATACTTGGGGTGAATTTACCAAACTCCCCAAGACTTGTACAATTTTTCATCGCTTTTGGGGCAGTCTCCACCAACGGACAAACAAACGAACCGTTGGTGGGGTATCATTTGTTGAGACTTAGCTCCATTTGAATCCTGTACAACTGAACCCTAAGGTCCAATCGACACCCATGGTCGATGGGCCGTTGGTTAACCAACGGACCGTCCCTTGGGTCATCGTTTGGCTAATATTTTGGTAGGTTGTTGCTAAGAGGTGGGGTCCTCTTCTAGGGCCCCTTGTGGGACCTAGGAGGGTTCGTACCCAAATGTTAAACCCCTAAACACAGTATTGTAGGTCTGAAGAACATCCCACATGTTTTTCAATTAAAACGAACACATAAAACTCACTCAAACACATCAAGACACACAAGCGCTATCTAAGCCACACCTTCCGAAAGTCCTGAACATTTTCGGATGTTTGACCTCCAAAAATAACCAAACTTCATACACTTCCTAAGAACATCAATATAATTCATTTTTACTTCAATTTAACTAAAGAAACACTCATGAGGATCTAGTTCACCTTAGTTCGTTTTAGGGCGTTACATTCGATGATGTTACACCAATCATTAACAAATTCAAATGGATTGTTGTATTTAATGAAAATATTGAGAAGTGATCTAGGTTATGGAAATTGGCCTAATTAATCTTGTTTTAAGCAATTATTTGGTATTGAATTATGTGGTAGTGACTCTTCTATTATTATTATCATGTTTATTATTGAATTATGTTGATGTGACAAACTAGTTGGGTTGAGTTATGGGTTTATGGTAAGACCCTTATGATGAACTATGAAAGAGACTTGGTAAGTATTGTAATCCGTATTCCTTACTTCAACTTGTGGTTAATTATGAATAAGTCAGGATGATTTTGTTGGAGTATGCATTATTTAAGATTGATAGGGTGCGATGATGTTGAAATAAAGTTTCTTGATTATGGTTGTGAGGTTGGTTAAGATGTAAATGCTATAAGAATACCAATGTGCCTTATTATGAAGTGATATGCAATGTGTTAGCCTCAACTATTCGAATTGTGATGAAACGATTTATACTCATGCAATTCTTATTGAGCTGTTGATGATGATGAATATACAAGCGGTAGATCGTATGAACTAATTTAAGCTATGTTTGATAATTAAGGCTTAAAAACATTTCAAAAAGGGACTCTAGCTTAGCACCGAGTGAACTAGATTGAGGAGTGTCCCTTCCCACATAGGGATGGTAGGAGCACCCAATTACTCTTGTGATTGGAGACAATAATGCATGGAGCATAAAGAGTGCCCAACTATACCTCCTAGTTCTTGAAATATGCTGGCCCCATAAGAATACTAGCTAGTGGATCCACGTAGTTGCTATTTTTTATGTTTTGGTACAACCTTTCAAAGTAGTCTGCCTTCTTCGGTGCATGGTTTTATGACACCGGATTCCACACTAGCTCATGTGGTCTATGTTAGTTAGGGAAAGATCTTCCCAAAAGGCAAAATTATTTAAAGAATTGAACTAGGATAACCTAAGGGGTCTAGTTCAGCCTAGATAGGGGTATGAGACTCTACCTAGGCACTGCACTAGTTAGCCTTGAGGGGAGTCTTAGGAGGATGTTCTTATGTATGTTTATGTCTACGATGATTTATGATATGTATATGAAGGACTTGCACATTATTGATATTATAGGTTGACTAGTTCAATTATGAATACGTGTTGGTGTATATTGTTAAAGTAGGATGAAATGTATAATTAAATGTCATGTTATGTGAAGTAGGGTGTAGTTCATGATTCTTGTTGGGTTACTTGGTTGAGTGAGGTTATGGGGCTTTGCTTCGTGAATGCACTCGTTAACTTGATAGGGGTTCATGGGTAGTTTTCTTGCTTTGCTAGAGTGAAATGTACTCTTATTCATGCTTATTGTTTAATATGACTTAGATGTAGTGTTACTTGAACATGTATCTACTTGTATAGTGGTAATGTTTTGGTTGGACTAGACTTGATGTTGTGGTATTGTGATGATCATCTCTATGAATTAATAAATGTGAATCACTGTTTGTGTGGTTTTGTTAAATATACATATATGTTTTAAGGAAAAATGCATACTTATAGAAATGTCCTTTTCTTACCATGTTCTATAAATATATGTGCATATGGTCTCATACATAGTACATGTGGAGTAATAACCCCATTTTCTTTCTATCTCTCAAACATTTTAGGCTACGGACATTGAAGGCTCATTCAAGACGACTTGAAGAAGGCTTGGATATTCTCTATCATCCATGTGGGTAGGTCCTCACTTTACGAGGGCGATGCCAATCTCTTGCTTATGAAGTTTCTTTGTTTTTGTAAGACTTTTACGTTAATTCCACTTTCATTTGAGCACGATTTGCATAAGCCTATATGTGGCTTCTTTACACTTGATGTAGTGGTATGCCCAAAATGCTATGATCGTTTAGATATTATGAGATGAGACAATCTTTGAGACTATCTTTCTATGTTATATATATATATGTATGTGCAATAAAAGTAGAAGGTTATGTAACCTTCCTATACGAAGGCTCTATGTATACTCGATACCACAATATTACGTGTATGTAGAAGTCTATGTAAACCTCCAGGTAGATGTAATGAAAAGTTTTAATTTTTTCGCATATTTAAACCTATGATTGTAATGACATGAAGCTAATTGCTAGTCTTAGTCCTTAAATAGGCGGCCGCCGCCGATTATGTCTAGGGGGTAAACCCGAATGTGACACCAGTAAACTTTGAAGCTTGATTCAACCGTATTTGATTTGAGGAAATAATTTTGCGACTTCCTGAAGATGTACTATTCATCACTTCGGTGTTTCGCGAATTCACAGAGTTGTTGGATGAATTAGAGGGAGATTCTTGTTGGTTTGTGTTCATCTTAGTTAGGAGCCCCTTTTGGGGTTGGTCCGGTGGACGAGGAAGGACTTCCGGCGAGTCATGCGCCATGTGTGCTAGTTTACACTAGCTGTTGGAACAATGATTTTTCAGCCTTTGGGAGCGCGAGTTATTAGAAAGATAAGTTAGAGAGCGAAAAAAAGATAAATGGAAAAATCATGTATTTTGGGATTTCTTTTGTAGTTTAATTACCCCTGGAGGAATAGGGGATGAGCATCACCCCCAGATTTATTATAGATAAAAAAAACAAAAGTACATAGAGGGGGACATCAACCATACCTCCTATCTTAAGATGGTTCATAGTCTATTCAAAGTAGCTATAAATTTGAACTATAGCTATGTTGAAAAGGGGGAGAATACTGTCTATGGAGTTTCTTTTATCTTCCTAATCTTCCTTCTTCTGAAATTGAATATCTCCAGCTTGTCTAGTAAATAGTATGTTCTTGCTTCTTTAGGTAGTTGCTAGATGTTGAGGTATATCTGTGGAACTGTAATGTTGTGAATGTGTTTGTATAACATCCCATATGTAAAACATATCAAAAACCAGCTTTTCAGAAAAATCTGCTGGTGCAACCAACGGGGCCATTGACGGACGGTAGACTGACCCACGGTCCATCCTGCACATCCGTCAATGGGGTCAGAAACCCCCGAAATCTCAACAATTGAAAATTTATTTAAGTCATGATCGAGGGACGGACCTACGGTCCATATGTCAGACTACAGTCCGTAGTCCGTGACCGTCAATTGACACCCCAGTCATCCACCAACTGAAGAGACCTTGGATGACCAGCACCGTCCATAGATGGACCTACGATTCGTAGGTCAGATCATAGGTGAGAAATAGCAGACAGTTAGGGGGAATATGTAGTAGGGTCAACTTCAAATGATCATTACTCTTGGAACAAAATGAATTTTATGTCCCATGACCACCAAAAGATACATAATATAATTAGATTTCCATAACCACCAACCTTACTGAAATCCGACCTTCGAGTAAAAAGTTATGTCCGTTTTAATAAAGGTCTGTCGAACAGGCCCAACCTACAGACCAAACGTGGACCGTCGATGGAACGAAGGACCATCTGTCAAAGTCGTTTGTCCAATAAAACTTTACCCAGGGGTCTTTTGTTCTTTTCCGACTTTGTTTAAACCCAAAGATATGTCGTTTTGACCCTAAATCATCAGGTTTTAGTCAATTTAAGCCTTCAAACATAATTAAAACGTACTTAAGTCAAATCATTACATCAAAATTTAGAAAATTAGAAGCAAAAAAGGAGAAAAAATTCATGAACACTAGTTCAAGAATGCAACAAGGTTCCAGTAGTTCCAGCCCAAAAGTCTAAGTTTTTCTCCGTAAATTTCATCACCAAGTTTGTGGGATTTCACTAGTGGGTTCCTTTCACCCATTGGGTCTCTAGTTTTCAGTCAGTGCTTGATTCTCTTATCATGAATAAACCTAGGTTTTCTAGAACATTGATAGTTCCTCAGGAATTTACTAAAAATATGTTCCAAATCAAATTCTAAAGTTATTATTCAGTTCGTCACATGAATTTCAGAACCCTATCTTTGTATTTCATTAGTTCTTAAATTACACATGCTAGGTCAAATATTTCAGTTACATCAGATATACATGCCTCAGTTATAAATGCATAATTACCAGATTAATTATTGCATCCTCAGTTTGCATGTTCAGTTTTGAGCTATTTAGTATTTACAGAAATTCAATCATAATCAGCTAGTTACATAATTCATTGGAGTAGCATTAACACGGAGTTAGACTAGGGTTGAGCGTACCTAATTAGTCCCAGAACTACTAGCCAAGTAGGTTGTAAGTCCCCTCTGTGGCAATAAGTTTAGTGATCACGCCAGCATGTCTTCATACCTTTGGCAAGGTTTATTGGATCCTCTCGATGGAGCATATACATCGGAGTCCACATTTAGCTCATGTGATTTTATTATCGGCTATTAGAAGCTCGCACATTTCAGTCAGACTCTCTTGTATTGACCATTTATCAGTATACTCAGTATTCAGTTTCATCATATTATAAATTGGTCATTGCATTCAGTTAGCTTAGATTCTCTATTTCATGTTCAAATTATTATACTTTCTTTTGTGCTTGTTCAGTTATGTCTTATTTCAGCTTTACTCTATCTTACATGCTCAGTGTCTCTCAAGTACAGACGCATACGTGCCCTACACCTTCTCGTGATTTAGGTTCACGTTCTTAGTATCAAGATCATGCATAGAATGATTTTCCAATCTTCAGTTCAGCAGATTCAGTGGTGAGTCCTCATTCTTCGAGGACAATAGTCGTGTGTTCATTTCAGTCTTTTAGTCATTTAGTTTCAATTTTTTCTAGATTTAGTTGGGGCTTGTCCCAATATTTCTAACCCAGTTTAGAGGCTATTTTCGAACATAGCTAGTTTTAGCTTAGTATTGAGTTAATATTTCCTTTGTATTAAACTCATTGTTTTCAAAAATCTCAATTATAGAATTTGGGGATTCCCCATCTTTTGAGTTTAAATTATGATTTAATTTCCACAATAGTTTATTATCTTTAGTATGCTCATGATCATGCCAACATCGTTAGCTTGGGATATCTTGTGGTCCTAGGTTCCTTGTCCGTATCTCGGGGGTAACTCAGAGCGTGAAAGTTTGGATAGGGAATCTTCTCCACAATTTGCTTCTACGAATGTGTGTCTGCAGATAAGCTCCTGTGTTTGGTTGATAAGATTCTGGAGCCTATCGAAAAGAGAGGATACACTCCAATGAGGAATGGTTTGCTGCCTTATCCTGTTGATCAGTAATTTTGAATCCACTTCAAGAATAATTTTCCTGCATCCAGTTTCTAGGGCCCAAGTCCTTCCAAAATAGGTGCTTCCAGTTCAGCTTGATTGTTGGTGCCTTCCCGAGAAGGATCAACTCTTCCCATCTGGAAGGCAATTTAATGTGAGTGTAGTGAGTTGTCATGAGCTTGTAGTTGTTTTTGTAAATGGCATTCTTGACACTGCTCATGTTAGATTGTGTGCTGCCATGCTTGTGGGCACACCTATTCTTCCACAGATTCTAACATATGACTATTGGTGTAACCTGTAACAACAACTTCTGTTCTTCATTTTTGTGTGTAGTTTTCCACCATTGTATGATGAGTTGAGTTAGTGATTTGTGGTCAGTCTTGACTTCAGCTGCATCTGCAAAACTTCTCCACTCATTTGCAGCAAAGGGGCCATTGTTGAATGGGTGTTCTATGTCCATCTCTATCCTGTTACAACAACAAAAACAGTTTATAGGCTCAATGCCAAAACTTGGTAGAAGTTGGGGAATTTCCCTCTCAGGGTTCCCCATAAAAGAAAAGAAACTTTAAAAGGAATATTCTTATGCCATATATGAGAACTGAAATATCTTCTCCCTTATTTCACTCCATGCGGATGAGCAGCTGAATTTTCCATCAATGTTGAGTTTCCAGGTTTCTGTATCTGGTAGGTATTGTTGAAGAGGAATTTCAGTGGCTAGAATATAGTCTAGTTGACATGCAGGTTCTTGTTGGATCAGCATGTTCCATTTCCATTGTCCATGTTTTCAGAAATCTGCTATAGTGGTGTTATTGAACCTGTGAATATTAGTAGAAAAACCTGCTAAAGACCCCATCCCTTACCAGCTATCCCACCAAAAGGATCAATTGCCAAAGTTGATCTTCCATTGAATATGTTGCTCAACCTTCTGTATGTTATGAATAAAGTGTTTCCAAGTTAATGAATCCCTTGTATTACATTTCGTACATATAGGCTTAGACCTTTGACAATATTTAGGCTTCAAGAAGTCTCCCCATAAGGTATGTTTAGAACAAAATATCCACCATTATTTGTATTGAAATGCCATGCATACATCTTTAATATTTTTCATACCAAGGCCTCCTTCCTCGTACAGTAAACTTAGATTCTTCTAGGAAGCCCAATGGTATTTTTTTCCTTCTCTTATCTCCACCCCCAAAATAAATCAGCCATGATACCTTCAATTTTCTTAAGTACAGTACTAGGAAGAGTGACTGCAGACAGTAGATTAATAGGTAAGGCTTGCAGAACGTGTTTTTACCAATATTGCCCTACCACTATAGCCCAAAAGCTTTGTTTGCTACCTTGTGATCCTGCAAAGAACTTTATTTATAAGATCATATAAGTAGATAATACTAGGTCTACCCACAAAAATGGGGCATCCTAGGTATGTGATAGGGCCCTCTCTCTGCTTGAATCCATTAATCCTTTTGATCCTTTCCTTGGCGCTGTTAAAAGCATTGAATTAATGATGAAGTCAATTTTATCTCTTTTAATAAGCTGGCTTGAAGTTTCTTCATATGAGTTAAACATTTTCATAATCAGCGTGAGAGTTTTATGTCTTCCAGAACTGAAAAGGATAATATCATCTGCAAATTTCAGGTGATTCACTTGAGGCCCATTCCTTTCCATATAGAACCCATGGTACTTACTGGTTATGGTTATGAAATTGTCGAGGGATCTTTATAGTACCTCTGCTCCTCAAATAAATAGGGAAGGAGAAAAAGGGTCACCCTGTTTGAGGACTCTATTGGACTGAAAAAAACCATACCTCTTACCATTCACAATAATTGAGTACCAATTGTTGACCATGATCCTCCATACCATATTAATGAAAAACTAGCTAACCCCAACTTTCTTAGAACAATACAAGTGTAAAACCAAGAAACTCTTTCATAGGCTTTAGCCATGTTAAGCTTCATGATTACATTACTCCCAATATTGGGTTGCTTGATCTGATGGATATTTTCTTGTGCTAGAATAATATTCTCTGAATAACTTCTACCCTTGACAAACCCAGATTGGTTAGTAGAAATTAATTTAGGAAGGATAGGACCAACTCCAGAACTGATTACCTTTGAAATAATTTTACTAGTGAAATTACTTAAGCTAATAGGTCTAAACTCAGTAAGCTTAGTAGTATTAGTTACTTTAGGAAGCAGAACAATACATGAATGAGAGAAGTATGTTGGTATCATTGGGTCACTGAAAAAATCTTGGATGACCTCAAATAGGTCCTCCTTGATAATGTGCCAATCTTTTGAAAGAAGTATCCATTCATGCCATCTGGTCTTGCTAAAGAGGTAGGGTTTCATGGAAAACACAACATATTTTAGCTCTTCCATAGTAGGAAGGGTAGTTAATCTCTCATTGTGTTCATGATTACCATTATGGGAATGCACTCCAAAGTCTCTTCATTAATGTGCTTATCCTCACCTATGAACAATTCCTGAAAAAAGCCACAAGCAGCCTCAGCAATGTTCTCATCTACTTGTAACCATTCCCCATCATTTTTGAGTAATTTTTGAATCAATAATCTTCTTCTCCTTCCCATTATTAGGTAGTGAAAATTTTAAGTGTTAGCATCACCATCGTTGAGCAACTGTAATTGTGTTTTTTTTCTCATTATAGAGTCTTCCAACTTCAGATATCTAATGTACTCAGCATTGAGTTCATGTACAACAGCCCTATTGATATTATTGTGATTCTGAGTAATCTTGTCTTCAGTAGTTTTGACTTTTTCCTCATATTCCTTTACCTTAAGGAAAATATCACCAAAACACCCTTTTGGACCTAGAGCTTAAGGTGTTAGAAAGTCATTTCAACTTTTGATCGAATCTCGACATACCAGTACCCTCTACTTAACTCTCCCAATATGCTTCTATTGTATCCAAAAAATTGACATGATCCATCCAACAGTTAAGAAATTTGAAGTACTTAATGTGAATCTCATCCTTTGGAATCATCTCCATTAGGAGAGGACAATGGTCTGACCAATAGATAACTGATAGTAGTTTGAGTCATTTTCTCTAGCCATTCATCATTTACCATATATCTGTCGAGTCTTTTCAATATAATGTGATGAATGCCCCTCTTGTTTGACCATGTAAATTTTTTTCAACGAAAGGCAAAATCTACAAGACCACAGGCCTCAATAACTGCAATGAAGTCAAGACTTTTCCTCATGTTATAAGGCACACCTCCCAGTTATTCCTGAGTTAAAGTGATCACATCGAAATCCCCCACTGAACACCATGCTTTACTGTTAATATTTGATTGATGGAGCATCCTATCCCACAAAGGCCTTCTGATATGTTCTTTACATTAAGCATACACAAAAGTTGTGATGAAGTGATTTTGAATCTCATCGTGACTAAGGTTACAAGTAATCTGTTGTTCATCTTCTTCCAAGATTTCACAGTATATGTTCATGTTCCAAAAAAGACAAATTTTTCCATTACAATTACTAAAAGAATTGTCCATAGCTAATTGGTTTTTGAAGCTTTGGGTATGAGCCTTATCTAAGAAGGGTTCTAAGATAGCAATAATAGAGAGATGATGTATTTTCCTAAGAATCTTAAATTTTTCCAAGACTCCTTGAGTGTTGATTCCCCTCACATTCCAAATTAATTTACTAATCATTGAGATGATCTGGATGTAAAGAGTCGGGTGTTTGGTCATCCTCAAGTGACTGTGTTGATTCTTGTATGTTGAAGTTTAATTTGTCATACTGTACACCCTTTGGAGATAAACCTTGACTGTTAGTCAATTGTTAGATGTCTTCATGAAGGTACTGATCATTATGACGACTTAAAGATTTGATTAGAAGTTCACTAGTCTCATCATCATCATCAGGGTCTTGTAAGGATGGAATTTCTTCATCTGTGTCATCTTCAAAATTATCTGGGCATATTCATCCATGGTAGGGATAGTATTGGTTTGACAAATTTTACCTGAGGGAACAGAAGGAGGAGGGGTCCTATATTGAGTCTATAAGGGTGTAATATTTAGTGGAGATTTTACTTGGTTATAGTGCTAGCATTGTTACCCTTATCCTTAGCCATTGCTTCCCTGTTTTGGTTTGGTCTGATACATTCTTCATCAAGTTGCTTGTTTTTGTCACCTTTTTCTTTTTCTTGATTCCTCTCCCCCTGATGTTTTTGTTACATGTTGCTGGTTTCCTATATTGTCTGTGGCTCTACAGTCTGTATTATGGTCTGTGTTCAACCTCTCATGCAAAACATGAGGCAAATTCCCCCCTTTGGAGACACCTTCCTACAAGTCATTATGTTTCCCCCTGACTTCCCCCTCCCATCCCTCCTTCAACTTCCTCATTTGCATTAAACACATCAATAGGATGTTTACAAGAGTTGTTTTGCATAGCTATGGTACCTGCTTCCTTGCTGTTAGGATCTTCCTCACTTTGTATCTTCTGCTTATTATTGTTGTTGTCTGTGATAGTTTCTGCTATGTCATGTATCCTGTATCCTCTTTCCCTGTCTATTCTTTTTCCTTCATACTCAAATTTGCAAAATAATTTTGTGTAAATTATTAGGAATACCTGATTGTTGAGTTGTGGTTTGATGTTGTTCATTTGTCATCCTGTAGTGTGTTGATGAAGGTTTCATGCTAGTCTTTTCAACTCTCTCCTCCAGGTGTTTGTTGTTTTCCTTTTTAGTGTATGCCATTCCGCATCCTTTTGTTGGTCTGATTACTTGTATGTATTCCTCTCATTGATGCTTTGTTGTTGTTTCGCCACTGTCTGTTTGGCCTTTGCTGCATGATCCTCTTTTCCCTTATGACTTTGGTTTTCCTTGTTTTTGTCTTTTTTTCATTTTCCTTTTCCTTTCTTTGTATGTATTCCTCATATCTCATCTTAGATTTACATTCCTCTATGTAGTGCCCCTAATGTCTACAATATTCATAATAAGGAGGAATATTTTCATATTCAACTGCTTGCCATATGCCTATGGTGTCATCATCATCATTCAGTCCGATCCACACATGTCTGTGTCTTGTCTTGGTCAAACCTATTTGCATATTCACTTTAGCCATATCTGCCCTTGATATTTTAATCGAAGTTGTGTCCAAATATAACACATTTGCTACTGTTTACATTAAAGGGGTGAGGAATGGTTTTTCATAACAGTGCCATGGTAGTCCTGGCAACAGAGTCCTGACTAGGACTATATTTGTTTCCTCCTCTGGACTAAAGTAAGGTGTCCATACTTGTATCGTCATAAGTTTACCTTCAACTGTCATTCTTTGTTGTGTACAACCTGTGTTGTAGTCTTGCTCATTTTGAAGGTCAATGAATACATGTATAGCATTATAGTAATCAATATTGACCCCCCACTCAGTTATGTCTATTGAAAGAAACTTTTCTGATGAGCTCTAACTTAGGCATAGTTGTACTAATCTTCCCTACCATAGTGTACTTGCAATACACAATCAGAGTATGCATGAAGTGATGAATACAAAAAATCAGAACACAGGTTGGCCTTGTTTAGTAGTTTGTCTGGGTGTGGTTTTCAAGACAATTTTAGGATCTTCAGCTGCGTGGATGTGTCTTAATCTAGAATCCAAGGTTTGGAAAACTGTATATGGCACAGTTTCAAGGACATGTTTGTTGTTATTTGCTGGAGGAGCTCTAAGATTTGTGGATTAATTAGTTTTGGGGTTGGGAGCATTTTGGATATTATTTTGGTCAGTTGGAGGTCGTTTATCAAAATTGCTAGAGATTGTAAGGAACTCTCTATGATAATTGTTTTGAGCATTATTTCCCCCCTGGTTTGTTTGCAAATTTTGTACCTATTTTCTAGTCTCATTCCCTTGGTTTTGTACATTTTTACTCAAGAATATTTTTGCAATGTTCCCTTGGTTGTTCAATACTCACAGCAGCACTTTGTCCCATGGCATTATCATGCACATGCAACATTATCGTTATTATTAGTTTGATTATGGACAGTAGCCAAGGAGTATACTTACCCGATTAACGTTCTTTCTCTTCTGCATATGTGTGAAGACCTGTGAATTGTGTTGTTTGCCCTGTCTTTTACCATGAACATATCCAGAAGTATGGGAGCCTTTCGTACCTTTAACCGAGTGTCCTGCATTGCTTGGAGAATTTTCAACTGATTTTACTCCAAAATAGAAGTGTGATGAGCTTTCCACATCAACGATTTCCTTTTCTGCATTTCCTGCATTGATTTGGTGACCATTGGAAACACGACCTGCATCCATGTCCCTATCTCTCCCTGTTTCTCCATTATGTTGTTTCTCCAATCGATTTTGCTCAGAGATTTCAACGTGGTCATGAGATAAATGATTTGATATGTTAGTGAGATGGACATCTTATTCAGTAGAATGCGTTCTTTTAACCTCCTGCCATTAGTGTTCCTTCCAACGACTTTTTGACCACTAGAGTTCATGGTACCTGTGACTTGTCCTCCAATTTCTCTTGAAATTGCTGTAAGATGGACTTCTTCCATGAGGAATGAAACCCCAGTAGGTAAAAATCCTCAAGTCTACTGGGAAGATGCTCGATTTTGAGCGCGACTATCTTGCGATTTGTCTGAGCTTTTTCCAAACTCGCCTCTGAAGTTCTCTCAATGGGCAGGGTAAAATTCATTTATTTTGCAGTATGTTTTAGCCCTTGATGAGTAGAATCATCCCCTGCTTCCTTGTAGCGTTGATTAAACCTAATGGAATCTGGGGAAATGATTTTGCAATTCGAATCAATTTCACACTTAGAATTGCACTGTTCATTACCTCTTTAGTCTACGAATTCCCAAAGCTATGTGACGAATTAGATGGTGATTCTTGGTTGGATTTGTTCGTTATAAACAGGCACCCCTGTTGAGGCTGCTTCAATGGTCTGAAAGAGACCACCGGCGGCTCACGCGCCATTTTCGTCCGGCTTAAATAGCCGTTGAAACTAGGCTATTAGACTGTTCCTTAAGAGCCCGCGTTTTAGGAAGAAGTTTTAGAGAGATAAAAAATTGTAAAATAGGGAAGCGATCGTAGTATATTGGGCTTAGGATTTCGGGTTTAGGGTTAGTTTTTTATAGGTTTTTGGGTTCAGGGTTTAGGATTTGAAGTTTAATATAAATGGTTTAGTGTTTAATATTTGTGTTTTCACTTTCTTCCACATCTACACAAATTTTTTTTGTCTCACATATGATAGGAATGTGTTGTGATAGATGGAATTGTGAAATCATATATGATATAGCTGCTGCATTTTGAATTTGAACTTCACTTTGTGCATGACCTACATGGCCTGTTGGTTGGGAAATAACCACTGTAACATCCTCCGTTGGTGAAGAATGTGCAACTCCATTTGGGCTACTGTAACATCCTCCTTTGTTAGAAGTAGGAATAATAATTTGCATACTTGATTGGACTATTTTTTTTATCTCCTGCATGGTATTTTGGGCTTAGGGTTTAGGTTTTTTTTTTGTTTTTTTGGTTTTAGGGTTTAGCACTTGAGGTTAAATATCAATAGTTTATTGTTTAATATTTGGGTTTTGGTATTTTGGGCTTGGGATTTAGGGTTTATTGTAGGGTTAGGGTTAGGGTTTATTGAAGGGTTAGGGTTAGGATTTAGTTTTTGTTAGGTTTTAAGGTTTGGGGTTAAGGATTTGATTTGTAATATCTGTGGTTTAGTGTTTAATGTTAGGATTTTGGTATTTTGGGATTAAGGTTTAAGTTTTAGGGATAGGGTTAAGGATAGGGTTAGGGATAGGGTTCGTGTTCGGGATAGGGTTATTGTTAGGGTTTAACCTTTTTTTAGGTTTTAGGTTTTGGGATTTAGGATTTTTAGTTTAAAATATATAGTTTAGTGTTTAATGTTTGGGTTTTGGTATTTGGTTTTGGGGTTTTCGGTTTAATCGTTTAGGGTTAGGGTTAGGGTTAATGTTATGGTTAGGGTTTGGGTTAGAGTTAGGGTTAGGCTGTAGGTTTTTTCTAGTTTTTATGATTCAAGTAATAGCAGTTGAGGTTTTAAATATATGGTTTAGCATTTTATGTTTGGATTTTTGTATTTTTTTTCAAGAACGACCCATGTTGGTGGGCCAGGGGCTAAGCAACAACCCCAAGCCTTATCATTTATTGAAATTTAAGAAGTACATAGAGGGGGGCATAAACCTTACTTTCGATCCTAAGGTGGGTTATGACTCGATCAACCTACAAAGGTTATTCCACTCCACCCTATACATCAAGTTGTATTAAAAAAGAAACTAAGCACCTATGGAGGACTCCTCCTTAATACATAGTTTACTATGAATACATAAACTAGGAAGACTCTCTCTATTACAAGAAAAGTCTATAAAAGAATAAGAACCTATTCTAATAACTATAGAAAAAATAGACAGTCATTACAAGTAGTATGTCTTAACAATATGTATCTTACACATTACAACATGTAAAATATAAGGAATTTGATACATATTACTATAAATCTTAATCAAAACATTCATCACAATCCTCTACTTCTAGATCTTGTGATTGGTCTATTTGTATTTACAGATTGAAGATTATATCTTGTTTACTTCCTTCCTCTTGGTGACAGTCCTTGTTTGTGTCTAGCATCTTGTATTTCGTCTTCATATTCCGTATGAAAGGTGGATTTAACTTCCTCTTTATCTTCATTATTGTCCAAAGATCTAGTATCGTCATCATACTCATCCTTGGAAGCTATATGGATATATTCATCCACCTCCTCATTATTTTGTTGTTGCTTTTGTTGATCAGCTCCACTTGTTTGTTCCTTGTGTTGTTTTTTCTTAATGTTATCCCTTCTTTTTTACTCAATCTTGTCTTAGATTTATTGTTACTGTTTTGAGAAGATTCTGCTTCATCTTGAATTGTTTGACTGCTTCTTCTTGTTGAATTTCCACACCTTGTTGAATACTTGTGTTTTGTTCTGCAGAAGAGTAATAGTTTCCTAACCTTTGAGTATCATCATCATGTGTAAAATCTGGGCTGCTGCTGTAAACAGGTAGTCGAAGTTCAGTGCAGACCCCTTCACTTCTGGTGTAATTATGAGGACCGCATCCGAGGGGTCAATATTCCTAGCGTTGGTCAACCTCTTCTACCACTGATCAGTTGGTCACTTGTATCACATGCGCTACAAAGATTATAACGTACAGAAAAGTATAGAAAAAAATGTAACTTACATGATCTCACAAGAGTAAGCAAAGGTGGTCTTCTCTCTTGATCTATGAACTAAAAATTTGATACTTTATTTAATTTAAGCATTCGTATTACATTCACTATATTGTCTTACATATTCAGTACAATTTTTCGTACTGACGTCCCTCGTTGGGGAAGCTGCATTTCATGCTGCACGGATATGTACTCTAGCTAGTAGACCTCCTCAGTAGGAGCATAAGACACTCAAATACTCACTACTAGAAATTTGACTTACTGCAACGCTTATTTAGCGACGGTTATATCATCGTAGCAATAGCTCACCTATTACAACGGTTATAACCGTGGCCAAATATCCTTGAATCTAATAGAACAATTCTTAAAATAAACTGTTGTATAATCCCTATAACCGTCCCTATAGAGAGTGTATCGCAACAATTTTCAAAACCGTCGCTATAGATAACTCTATGGCAACAGTTTTTTTGAAAAATAATTCTGATTTTTTAGCTCTAAATAATTTTCCCTCCTAAAAAAATATACTTCCCTCCAATATAATTTGGCAAAGATACATTAGTCTCTCCTAAAAAAATAATTCTGATAAATTAACTTTTTAAAAAATGTAAAAGAAAAAGAAGAAATTGTTTTCAGAAACCCTTATTTTTTCAGAAACAACGTGAGAGAGCCTTTTTTGGGTGAAGCTGCATGTGAAAGGAATTCTGAAGATTTTGGTGAGAAAAACGAAATTTGTTGGTGAAGCTGTTGGTGAAGCTGTTGGTGAAGCTCGTTGGTGAAGTTCGTTGGTGAAGATCGTTGGTGAAGCTGTTGGTGAAGCTCGTTGGTGAAGAGCTGTTGGTGAAGTTGTTGGTGAAGCTCGTAGGTGAATCTATTGCTGAAGCTCGTTGCTAAAGCTCGTTGGTGAAGCTCGGTGTTGAAGCTATTGCTGAAGCTCGTCGAGGAAAACAACCAGCTCGTTCTTTTTGGTGATGCTTTTGAGGTTCGACTACGAATTCATCTTAAAGGTTAATAATGTTTAAGTTTTCTATGCTAGTTCATGATATCTAAGTCCCCATTGAACTAATTTCGAAAAATCTTAAAGAATAATGTATGGGTTAGTCTTAAATCTATGTTATTTGCTCCAATATAGTTAGTGTATAAACTTCCCCTGTTTGATTCTGTGATATATAAGAGAGTCGAAATCTAGTGCTCCAAGTTTGTGGATCTGTAAGTATTTCTCTCTGGATTTTTTTTTGTTCCATATGAATTCTTCCTTAATATTCCCCATTTGATGTGAATCTGGACAAAAATTACTCCCAAATTACTTCCTACTGGCATTTGTTTCACTTTTTGTTGACTGATATAGCTTAAGCTAATTCGTTTTTGAAAAAACTCTCTTGTCCTTTGAGTGACTACAAACCTTGATGTAAATATGGTAGTTGTGTGACCCTGTGTTCTCTCCTCTGTTTTTTGGTGTTCATATTGCTGATCTCAACTTGTTTCGGATTAAGGCTTAGTTATCTTCAATTTTGTTTTTGATTATTAAGAGATGTTTAAACTTGAGTATCACTGTCGTCTTACTTTGAAATACATTCGGATTCTGAAATTGTCTATGTCTTTTGCTTTTTCGATTGAATGTTATCTTCCCTTATGAGTCACTGCCAGCATAAACTGTGACACATAATGCACTTCTGACAATATCATTAAGCCTTTCATCTGCAAATATTTCTGTTAGTCAAACTATGGCATGCTACAAGCACAAAATAAGAAATGATAAATGTTGTATGCATTAACATTTACCTGGTGTTACATAATCAGAGAGACCAAGTGAATGACTTTTAAAGGAGAGTTCTCATCCTTAGAAACGAAAAGAAAATTCTGAATAGAACTGAAGAACAACTGTCAATATAATGAACTTGGAAACCAAGCATACGAAACATAGAGTGACGTAAGAAAGAAATTACACTACATTTGTTCACATATATGGTGGGATTAGAAGAAACCCTAGAAATTTCTATTAGATACCGTAAGAAAACATGCAGATCATAACTAATTTCTTCAGTGGTCTGTCCGAGACACAAACCTCCGTAAGCATTATCATTTGGTTGAGCTGATTTAACTCTCTCAATACTTTACAGGGGCTTATGAAAAATTGTAATTGGGTTGTCAGAATTCATCATGTGATATTATGTTACCAAATAACTCATGAATGATCTTTTAATCACCAAATTAGTTGGGCAGGATCCTAGGTATCCATAATGAAAAGCAACATTAAGGTTGACAATTTCAACTTACTCCATGACTATATAAACATTTTCCTCGTCCTCATAGGCATCATAGAATTGAACCAGATTCCTATGTCCTGTTAAAGCGCGCAATATTTTGACTTCTCTCCTTACATCCTCAATTGCAATTGTTGTAGTCATCTGCAAAAGATTCCTCAGTCTCATTAAACAAAGAAATAATTCAATCAGGTGATACTGCTCTTGGCATGAAAATATAGTCCCTGTCTTTGTGCCACTGTTTTTTTTGTATGTGTGATTTAAAAAAGGAATTTTTTGATGGAGTTTTCTAAGGTAAGCTACTTATCTTGGACATATATCTCTTATATTTTTTCCTCTCTTTGGCTTGGTTTCCTAATAATATTGTGTGATTATGTTATTTATAGTCTTGGCTGATACAGACCCAAAGGTAACACTTCAGGATTTTTGAAGTAGTTCGTTTGGAACCCGAGAAGGCTGATTGGTAAGAAATTGAAAGTAATAAAAATTTTCTGCTATATGGTAGCTAGTTTTTAGATTGACCAGCTAACTCCCTTGTGTTTTTTTTATAAAGAGAATATGAGTTGTTATGGTTTGTCCGAACTACTTTTTCCATGTGAACAATCAACTTTGTTATTGTTTTACGAATACATGAACTGTTTTGCTAGAATCAAAACTAATGTATTGATAGTTATTTTGTTTACTTGTTGCAGTCTATTGCTATAATGTATGTTATTTACTCTAATCTAGGTCTGCCCTTATTGCTTTGAAATGTGTTTGCGTGTGCCTTTAGTCATTCATTTGTATAAAGTTTATTAAATGGTGGAAGCTGCTAATAACTTAACTTCTCAATATTTTTTGGTTCTACTATTAGTGTTGTAATTGTTTGTTGTTGAATTGATGTGAAGGTTTGAGATTCGATTAATCTAAAAGTTCAAGTTGTTAAGTGCTGCCAATATTATTTGTACGCATGAATTTATTGGTGTCTTCATTTGTGAGGCCGGCATACTTTTGCTGACCCCTATTACACCATATATAGAATGATTGCATATTCTTAATGCATAAGAGTATAGAATTTTGTTTTTTCTCCTTTAGTAAAATTACTGTATGTGGTATTGAGTGGATTTCTATAGTATGGTATGAGAAGATACTTCCTTCTGGTAAAACTGTTAACTTGTTCTGCTACATTGACACCAACAGAATTACTA
>NC_028639.1:15570745-15631928 GCF_001406875.1 Solanum pennellii
CTCCAGGTTGCAGTCAGAAAAGTGTTACCCAAGAATGTAGCTATGGTCTTGATTAGATTGGGGAATTTTTTTAGAGCCACATGTAGCAAGGTTATAAGAAGAAGCGATCTTGATAAGATGAAAGCAGAAATCATAGATATTGAATGTGAGCTTGAAAAGATTTTTCCTCCATCCTTTTTTGATATAATGACACATTTACCTATCCATCTAGTAGATGAAATTAAGCTTGGAGGCCCAACTCATTTGCGTTGGATGTATTCTACAGAGAGAACTATGTGTGACTTCAAGGGGCTTGTTCGTAATCGAAAAAATCCTGAAGGATCAATAGTAGAAGGTTTTTCAGCTGTAGATTGTTTGAACTTTATTTCCATATACCTACCTAATACGGTGAAGACAAAATTAAGTAGGTGTGAAATAGAGGATGATGAGTACATTCAAACAGATATTTCCTAAGACAGGTCATCCAATTGGAAGTGAGAATATAAGGAAAGGCAAGATTTTTAACATGCAGCAACATGAGTTGTTTGAAGGACATCGATATACTTTGTTCAATACAGGAGATGAACAAGTAGAGGCATTTATCAAGTAAGATAAAATACTCGTTTGTTTTTAAACTTCATTTAGATGTTATGATAATGTATTTCAAATATCATTTCATTTGTAAATACACATTGATTAAATTACATTACATGCTTACAGGGAACATAAGAGCTTAACTGATAATCGTACTAGAGGCAATGCATGGGTAAAAGCACAGGTCCATAGTAGAGAATTTGGTGATTGGTTTAGTGAAAAAGTTAAAAATATTGAAGTGTCCAATCATTTAAAATGGCTAGCTAAAGGGCCTAACTTTGTGGCAAAAAGAAATACTGGATATTTCATTAATGGATATCGATTTCATACGAAGACACGGGATGCCCCTTGTAAAACTCAGAATAGTGGAGTGACTTTCTCAGCCACAACGGATAGTTTTGCTAGTGCTAGGGACCAAAATCCTGTTGATGGAATGGTTCTCATTACGGAATTATTCAGGATATCATTGAGATTGATTATTGGGGTTGCTTTAGTGTGGTACTTTTTAATTGTGATTGGTTTCATAATGAAGTCGATGATTATGGATTGACTCGGGTATATTTCAACAAAAAATGTAGTACAAATGATCCTTTTGTACTAGCATCTCAAGTGCATCAAGTTTTTTATGTGGAAGATCCGGTTGAGAAAAATGTTTATTATGTAAGAAACAAAGTCCCTGTGGATTTTTATGATTTGGAGGAAGAGAATTGTCCTAATATTGAAGAAACATTTTTGAGAGAGCCTAATGATGATATTGGTTCATCAGAAAGATTAGTTGATGTAGATGTTAGATGGTCTAGAGAAGATCTTCCTGTTGATATCATCGATGCTCCTTCCATTGCACAACATTCACAAGATGAAGCTATGGAAACATCGGAAGAGGAGGATGACTTTGATGATACTGATTGGGATTGGATGGAAGTTGATGATTGACAAAGGATCTTGTGGACTTGTTCAAATACATTATGTTTTTTTTTCTTATAGTAAGTAATGAATATCATCTGAGGTGCATCATATAGATTATGAATGTTGAGTAAACTGTATTTGCTATCTCTTGTTTTTGTTTCTATGTTTTTTTTCTTCATGTTATCGTTAAATTACTACAACTTTTGGATTATTAGTTTTGGTAAGTCCTTTTTCTCTCTTATTGATCATTTTCATTCTTCTTCTTTTTGCAGTTTCTCTGAGCAATTTCAATATATTAGTGGACCAGCAAATCACTAGGTTCTTATCTCTTTATTAAGGTCCAACACTCCAGGTTCGTTCTCTCTTCGAGTACTTAATGTACATTCTATGAATGTGATAGAGTGCAGAAAATATTATTGTAGACAGTAACAAACCTACTGTGTGTGATTGTAGACAGTAACAAACTTATTGCTCTCTTATAATTTCACTAATTGGCACCTAAAAACACTCTAAATCTTGTGTGTGATTGTGAACAGTAATAGACCTACTGAATGTGATTGAGTGCAGAAAATATTATTAGAATGTCCCTTAAGGGTACATTTTATTTTCAGCTCTTTGTTATATTTTGGTGATTGATTTTTGTAAGTATTGCAGGTGTACACTGCCATACATTTTAACTTTTTAATTTCTATTTTCACACAGGTTTGAATAGTCATAGATATGAGTCAACAAGAAACTTCAAAAAGAACCAAAAAAGCCAAAAAGAAGACATTTGCTAAACCGGGATCGTTATCATTCTTGGCAAATAAGAAACGACGGTTATTGACAACAAATGAAATTATTAAAGAAATAGAGTGCGAGAAAGGACATCTGCTCAAATTAATTGGAGCAGAACAATCAGTAGCACCACAATCTGAAGCAAAAAGACAATCTGTCGAGGAGTTGCCTTTTGAAAATCAGCCTGTCGAGGAGCTGCCTGTTGTGCAGCCTGTCGAGGAGCTGCCTCTTGTGCAGCCTGTCGAGGAGCTGCCTCTTGACCAGCATGGAAAAGATTTTCCTTTCGAGGATCAAGTGCAATGAATTCTGTCACTCCTCGAACAAATGATCAACCTGAAGAACAAGGTAACATATAAGATTACAAACCTATTTTATGTATTCATAATTTTTAATTATTATTCTTGTATTTTCTTATAGCTGGAGATGTTTCCACTCCAAATAAAAGAGGTAGAACGCAAATGCATGATGTTCATGCCCGAAAAGAACGTAAGTTGATCATACTGAATAGTCAAAATCAACCTGTTGGTCCTACGGATGATGTTGTCATAGAGCTAAGTAGCTTCCTAGGAACATTGGCTAGAAATGCGACTCTTTGCCCATTTGATATATTGGATTGGAGGAGCATGGACACTAAAAAGGATTTATGGGATTATACCAAGGTTTGTAGTTTACAATAATAAATTATTTGTAAAAGTATTTTACTTCTATTGGCTAATTGAATGACACATAATTATAGGGGAAATACATTATTCCTGAAGCTGCGTACCATTGGGCTATGGTAACAATTCGAGATGCTTGGAGAAGACATAGAAGTGATTTGAAGCTTAATTATTACGATCCATATGACAATGATGCAGTTCGAATGGCAAAAAAGCCTGATCATATTCCAGAATGTCAATTTAGAGAGCTCCTCAAATATTGGAATTCTGAAAAATTCAAGGTAAAAATGTAGTTCAGAATCTCAATTTTTTGAATAAGTAGCATTTGTATTTGGTACTTTAGTGTCTAAAGTAGTGTGATAATAGTATATATTCTGCTTTATTATTTCTTCTACTCTCTTCTCTATTGTAATATTTTGTAGCTTCTTTCTTCATTTATTGTGATAGTCACATGCATTTTACAAGACACCTTAACACTATATAATGACTGATATTGACAGATTGTTATAAAGGAAAAATAGACTGTTATAAAGGAAAGACAGACTAATATTGACCTCGTCTGGTACACTATATAACACTAATATACCTTCGATTAACATTACTGATTCATTTCTTTTGCAGAAAATGTCTGAAACAAATGCAAAGAATCGAAAAAAAATGATGAATCCACACACTACTGGCAAAAAGAGTTTCGCTTTAGTTCGTAATAAGTTGGTGAGTTCTCTTATATATTATTTTTTTAATGAAATTTTCTTTTGGATCTCTTCCAGTGTGAGTTTTTTTTTATATATATATTTCAATTTGACTAGGAGAAAGATAAGGAGACAGTATCATCTAAGGATCTCTTTGTGGTTACAAGAACAAGAAAACCTGGTCGTTTGTACAAGTCCTCAAATGAAGATACTACTAGTAAAATTGTATGTGCCTGTCTATTTTTTTTTTATTGAGATCAACTATTTATTTCATATGATTGTGTTTGTTGGATATGCTTTGGTAGGCTGAAATGGAGGAAATTGAAAAACAAATAAGCATAAATGGTGAGTATGTTGATGCATTTTCAAGCGTCATGGGTCCTGAACATCCGGGACGTCTAAGACTATATGGCGCAGGAGTTACAAAGACTACTTTGAAAAAAAAAGTTGGCAATTCGGAATCAACTTTAAGTGCAACAACTGATGGAATGCAGCAAATGCAAGAGAGGATGCAGAAAATGGAGAAACAGATGGAGGAACAAAAGAAAATTGTGCGACAAGAAGTTATTGCAGATGTTATTGCACAACTTAAGCATGCAGGATTAATTGATCCTAACATATTGGCAGCATTGTCGACTCCTTCACCAAGAGAATCTACTTCTGTTCAAGGGGCTAAACAAGGTTGGTGTCGCTAATTCTATGTTTTGATTGGTATTTGTTGTTGCTACTTGCTATAGAATTAGAATAAAATAGTATGCTATTGATCTAAGGAAGTTGGGGAAAAGTTAGGCAGAGGATCAGTAAATGCCTGATTCATGAGTATAATTAATGTCTGAGTTGCTGCTTGTTCTCTGATAGTCTGAGTTGCTGCTTGTAGTCTGGTTCATGAGTTTTCTGGTGCTGCTTGTAGCCTAGTAGAGGACCAGTTGTTAGATTCATGATTTTTTTGATACTTGCTGCTTGTAGTCTGGTTTCTTGTGGTTTCTTCTTTATGTTAATTAAACATTTCTCTTGTAGCATGATAGTGTTGTTTCTACTGCTTGTAGTTTGGACTCTTGTTTCTGCTGCTGGTCTCTTGTTTCTGCTGCTGGTTTCTTGTAGCATTATAGTGTTGAATCCTAGCTTCACGATTATGTTTAGTCGAGCCAACGTAGTAGCTAATTGCTGAATGTATAGTGGTCTGGTCTCTTGATTCTGCTTCTTGTAGAAGTTTAAATGCAGCTAGCAGTTTAATGTTATTGGCATGTGTAGTAGTCTGGTCTCTTGATTCTGCTGCTGCTTGTAGAAGTTTAAATGCAGCTAGGAGTTGAATGTTATTGGCATGTGTAGTAGTTTGGTCTCTTGTTTCTGCTGCTGCTTGTAGAAGTTTGAATGCAGCTAGCAGTTGAATGTTATTGGCATGTATAGTAGTCTGGTCTCTTGATTCTGCTGCTGATTGTAGAAGTTTGAATGCAGCTAGCAGTTGAATGTTATTGGCATGCATAGTAGTCTGGTCTCTTGTTTCTGCTGCTGCTTGTGGAAGTTTGAATGCAGCTAGCAGTATAGTAGTCTGGTGTCTTTTATTTTGCTGCTGCTTGTAGCAGTTGAATGTTATTGAATGCAGCTAGCAGTTCAATGTCTCTTGATTCTGTTTAATGTCTCTTGATTCTGCTGCTGCTAATGCATGGTTGTAACATGTTAATTTCCAAGATTTGAGGTTTGCTAAATTATATATATTTTTTTCTGATTATATGTAGGTGATGAAATCGAAGAAAGGGATGAAAGCAGTAGTGAAGACTTGACATGGGAGCTGAAGTATATATTGATGTAAACTTTATTGATGTTCTAGAAATCATATATTTTTGAAGATTGAAAATTCTATGGCATGTGTTTCACCTTTTTTTGATGCTATAAAAAGATTTGTATATTTTGCTATAATTGATATTAGAATCACGGATCTTGAATTCTAATGAAGGTAATGAACATTTATTCTCGTTAACGATTTATGTGTATTTTTACGATATAAAATTGATTCTCATGAATGATTTAGTATATATATAGCAGGTATATATTAGCTTACTAATAGTGCATTAGAATTGTTGCAAATAGCAGGTAATAACCGTTGCAATAGGCATTAAGCCACAGTTCTACAATTGTTTGAAAGTGTTGCAATACCCTATAACAACCGTCGCAATAGAGTGAAAACGGTGTGTTGAATTGAAAAAAAACGGTAGCCATAGCCTTAAAAGAACTGATGCATAAACCTCTATTACGACGGTTAAAAATCGTACCAATACGTCCATAACCGTCGGCAATTAATTCAAATGAGAACCGTGGCAATAGCTCAACGTATGGCTACGGTTATTAGAACTGTCGCACAGAACCGTAGCAATATCCCTATTGCTACGCGATTTGTTGTAGCGGTTGTGGTAACCGTAGCCTTAGACCTATGGCTACGGTAGTAACGTCAATTGCTACGATAGGTGAACCGTGACAGTAGACCAAATTTCTAGTAGTGACTTTTAGTGATCTCCAGGTTGATTCTGAACTTTACTGAGTTCTTAGTAAATTCATTTTCGTATTGTATCATAGTTAAGGGTAAGGCAGGGTCTGTCCCGACCTACTCTAGGTCTTTTATCTTTTTAGAGGCTTTGTAGACGTATGTACATGGTTCAGTAGTGTCTTAAGGAGTAGTGGCCTCAACGGCCAAGTCTTGTATATAGATTTTGGGTTAACTTATGTTGGTTTTTATCGCTGCATCATTTGTCAACTTGTCACAATTGTAATAGTTATATGCAGAGTAAGAACAAATTTCTGGTTGGTTCTCTCGGGTCCTTAGGGCATCGGTTGCCTGTCCTTCTTAACAGGATTTGAGGTATGATAAAAGTGGTATCTAAGCAGGTCCTCCTAGGAAGTCTACAAAGTCGTGTCTGTGTAATGTCTTGCTTATGGATGTTTTGTGCACCACATCTGTAAATTGGATGCTACGAGACATGTAGGAGTTGTCTCATTTCATTCATTTCTTAGATCGTAAAATAGAACAAATGTTGTAGGTGAATCATATCTAATTTTAAATTGTTTTATTATAGCAAAGATGCTAGTTACGAGGAGTAAAAGTACTTGTGAGCGAGTAGATGTGTCTGCCAGCCAACCACTACCAAGTCAAGTTGTTCAAAGTGGGGCTCAAGATGAGTCTCTATTGCAGACTTCTGCGATGCCTCCATCTCTTGAAGAACAAAGGAGGGAAGATTAATGTCAGGAACCCCCTATTAATGCTACCGAGCAAGATTTGACGAATGCAGTCCAATTATTGACTCGTATAGTTGCTGGTCATGGCCAAACACACCAAAATTCAGTTGCATGTACTAATGGTGTAGATAGAGTAGCTGGAACATGAATATCTGATTTTCTTAACTTGGACTCTCCATCATTCAATGGGTGAGATCCGAATGAAGATCTGCAAGACTTTATAGATTAGATTAAAAGCACTTCAGATATTATGTATGTAAGAGGTAAAGAAGCATTTGAGCTAGAAACATATAGATTAAAGGGTGTGGCTATATTGTGGTATGAAGCTTGAAAGCAATCTAGGAGAACAGATGGACCTTCAACTACGTGGAAAGAGTTCAAAATGACATTCCTTGACCATTATCTTTCATTGGAGATCCGAGAGACCCGTGATGATCAAATCTTCAATCACCACCAAGGAGGTATGAGCGTGAGAGAGTATAGTCTAAAATTCAGTTCCTTGTCCAGATATGCTCTTAATGTAGTAGCTACCATGGAGGATAGAGTTCATCGATATATGGATAGATTAGACCCATATTTAGTTAGAGAATGTACCATTACTTCATTGAATAAATATGGATATAGCAATGCCTTTGCACAAAAGATGGAGGATCAAAGACAAAGAAGAAGGACACAAGAGTCGGAAACAGGGTATTCTAAGAGGGCCAGATCCATTGGGCAGTTTACACTATCCCAGGTAAGTTTAGGCCTCGGTTCTATAACAGACAACCTAGACCATCATCTTTCTACTCTACAGCTAGTGCTCCACCACAGGTTCAAGGGTTTAGGGGCAATTAGTTTAAGCAAAGAAGTAAAAGAAAAGGCTCACTAATAGTGGGTCATCAAGAGTAGGGAAGGACGAGCCAATCAAGACCTCCTCGACAGACTTGAAAACAGTTTGGGAGGAATCATCTAGGTGCATGTCGGTTTGGGACAAATGTTTGTTTTTGGTGTTGCACACCAGGGCATATGATGAGAAACTACCCACATAGGGGTGTGGGTGGCGTTGCACAACCAATTAGATCAGTTGTTGCATCAAACTCATCAAAACCTTCTTTGGATAGGTAAAGATGCCTACATGTCGTGGTGAGGATCTAGGGGAGCTTCTAGTTCTAGTGGAGGTGAGAATCGCTCATATGCACTAGGGGATCGGCAAAATTTAGAAGCCTTGCCGGATGTGGTTATAGGTACATTGTCCATCTTTTCACATATTGTATATGCATTAATTGATCCGGGGTCTACACTATCATATGTTACACCATTGATTGTTGGAAAGTTCAAAAGAACATCAAAATTATTAGTGAAGTTATTTGAACAGTATACACCGATTGATGAGTCTATTATAGCTATCAGAATTTTTCATAAGTGCATTATGATTGTTTGTGATTGCGATAAATTGACTGACCTTGTAGAGCTATAAATGGTATACTTTGATGTTATAATGGGTATAGGTTGGTCATCTTCTTGTTATTCCACAGTAGATTACCGATCTAAGATAGTGCATTTTCAGTTTCCAAAAGAGGTAGTCCTCGAATGGAAATGTAATATTGGGGCGCCAAGAGGTAAATTTATTTCTTATCTTAAGGCAAAGAAGATTATTTTCAAAGGATACATATGTCACCTGGTCAGAGTGAAAAATGTGGATGCAGAGCCACCAACCCTTAAATCCATTCCAGTGGTAAAAGAATTTCCCGATATGTTTCATGAGGATCTTCCATGGTTTCCTGCAGAACGAGAAGTAGAGTTTTCTATTGATGTGCTTCCAAATACTGAACCTATATTAATTCCTCAATTTAGAATGGTTCCGGCAGAACTACGGGATTTGAAGGAGCAACTAAAAGACTTATTAGAAAAAGGATTCATAAGGCCTAGTATGTCCCAATGGGGAGCACCAGTTTTATTTGTACGCAAGAAAGATGGATCGTTAAGAATGTGTATCGACTACCGGCAGTTGAATAAGTTAATTAACAACAAATATCCCCTCCCTAGAATTGATGATTTGTTTGATCAGTTACAAGTTTCTAGGTGTTTTTTAAAGATCGAACTGAGATTGGGTTATCACCAAGTGAGGGTCAAGGACACAAATATACCCAAGACAACTTTTCGAACATGGTATGGTAATTTTGAGTTCTTAGTCATTTCATTCGTGCTAACAAATTCACCAGCAGCTTTTATGGATTTGATGAATAGGGTGTTCAAGAAAATTTAAGATGTGTTTGTGATAGTGTTCATAGATGACATTTTGGTGTATTCAAGACCGGAAGAGGATCATGCTAATCACTTGCGGCACGTTTTACAAATTCTTCGTGATTGTAAATTGTATGCAAAGTTCTCTAAATGTGAGTTCTGCTTTAAATATGTGGCATCTTAGGTCATATTGCATTAGATGAAAAGATAAGGGTTGATAACCAGAAAATAGAAGTCATGAAAAACTAGCCCAAGACCTACAACGCCTACGGAGATCTGTAGTTTTGTTGGATTGGTAGGTTTTTACAAAAGGTTCGTTGAAGGATTCTCTTACATTTGTGAACCCTTAAAAAATCTAACACACAAAGAAACCATGTTTTAGTGGAGTGATGAATGTAAAAGAAGTTTCCAGTAGCTGAAGAGTAAATTAACTTCTACACCTGTATTGGTACTTCAAAAAGGAACGGAAGGCTATGCACTGTATCGTGTATAGCTATGGATCAAGGCAGCTTCGACCACATGATAAAATTTTATCCAACCCATGATCTAGAGCTAGCAGCAGTTGTGTTTGCTTTGAAGATATGGCGCCACTACCTGTGTGGAGTTCGCTTTGACATATAAACTAATCACAAGAGTTTGCAATATATCTTTAAGCAAAAGGACATAAATTTGAGGCAGCGAAGGTGGCTGGAGTTATTAAAAGATTATGACATTCATATCTTGTATCATGATGGGTAAACCAAATGTAGTTGCTGATGCTTTAAGCCATAAAATATTTGAAAGTACTTATGGGAAGTCTATGGAGGCTAGCTTGGGGTTTCAAATTCTTAAAACTCAAGACAAAGGGGTAATTGTGCAAAAAGCAGCAGACTTCTCATTAGTAGTGGAAGTGAAAGAGAACCAATACACTGATCCTATTCTTTTACAGCTTAAAGAGAATGTATAACATGGTATTACAAAGTTATTTGACCTTTCGCAAGAGGGAGTACTTCGATTAAAAATAGATTGTGTATACCTAATGTAGATGAAGTAAGAAAGAGGATCATGATGGAAGCACATAATTCAAAATACTCTGTTCATCTGGGTAAACTAAACTGTATCATGACTTGAAAGAAATGTATTGGTGGGGGAACACGAAGAGTAGCGTTGCAGAATTCGTGGCTCAATGTCAAAATTGTCAACAGGTTAAAGTAGAACATCTAAGGCCTTGAGGTTATAAGCAGCGTATAGAACTTCCGATTGGGAAATGGGACATGATCAACATAGATTTTGGCACTGGTTTGCCTCAATCACTCTGGAAGTTAGACTTCATATGGGTAATAGTCACAGACTCACCAAAGCACCGCACTTCTTGCCGGTGAAGACTACTTATACAGCTTAAGAGTATATGAGGTTATACATTAAAGAGATAGTTCGAATGCATGGAGTGACAATCGCTATAATATCTGATAGAGGAGCTCACTTCACTGCAAATTTTTGGAAGTCGTTTCAAAAGTGTTTGGGAACAAAGTGAATTTTAAGTACAACATTTCACCCTCAAGAGGATGGCCAGACAGAACGTTCAATTCAGACACTTGAGTATATGCTGTGAGCTTGTATATTAGATTTCAAGGGTAGCTGAGACGATAACCTACCACTTATTTAATTTGCTTATAACAATAGCTACCATTAGAGCATTAAAATGCATCTTATGAAGCCTTATATGGTCGAAAGTGTAGATCACCAATGGCTGGTTCAAAACAGGTGAAACTGTCTTATTTGGGTCTGATCTTGTTCGTCAAGCTATGGAAAAAGTCAAAGTGATACAGCATCGGCTAGAAATAGCTCAAAGTCGACATAAATCATTTGCAGATATTAGAAGGAGAGGACCAGAATTATCTATATGCGATTGGGTTTTCTTGAAGGTGTCTCCAATGAAAGGGGTAATGAGGTTTTGTAAAAAGGGAAAGTTGAGTCCACTCTATATAGGGCCATATAAGATTATTCAAAAATTCGGCCAAGTAGGCTATGTGTTATAGCTACCACATGAGCTTTCATCAGTTCATCCGGTGTTTCATGTCTCAATTCTACAAAAATTCATAGGTGACCCATCTTTTATTACTCCTACTAAAGATGTACTGATTATGGGAGATCTCACTTATGAAGAAGTACCCATAGTTATTCTTGATCGACAAGTTAAAAAGTAAAGAAATAAAGAGGTAGCTACTATAAAGTTTTATGGAGGAACCAACAAGTAGAAGAAGTTACATCGGAAGCTGAACAAGCAATGAAATTGAAGTATCCTCATCTCTTTCAGATCCAGGAGAAAGATGAAAATGCTTAGTTTATATGCTGACAAGTATACGTCTATATGTATTATGTGATTTAAAGTCGTACTAACTTAGGCTTAAATCTGTTTGGGTTGGAAAACTATGGTAACATTTGAGGATGGATGTTTTAAGGGGGGATTATGTAACAGCTCATCTTACGCATCTGCTTGTTCTATTCTTGTGATACTGCTGGCCTTATTGTGTAGGTGAGGGACCATGTTCCTTATATGATTAGTGTTGGTTTAAACTAGCTAGAAAGTGATGTATCATCTCATGCACGTTTCAGCGTGTTAATTGTAAGTTGACTTCGCTGGATGTATTTAAACTAGACAGTAAGGAGGTAATTGAGCTTAAATTTGAAAGTTAAGTTCTAATTTGAAGAAAAATGATGTAATATTAAGCTAGCAGCTGGATCACCTACTTTGAGCTATATGGATATTGTTCAAGTGCCCAAGCTGATGGACCATATTTAGAATTGTAGTAATGGGCTCACTTGAAGCCTAAACCAATTAAAAGAAAATAAAAATAAATAAAAGCCCAGCAGCCAAATCTGCCAAGGCCCAATATAGATAAAGCCCAAGAGAAAGCAACTAGGTGCATCACCTAGTTTGACCTTTTAAGCTACTTGATCTGCATAAACAGGTGCATCACCTACATTACCAATTAGTGGCTGAAAATGGACCCCCAAAAAAGGAGATTCTAGAGGATTTTTTTGTGGTCAATAAAGCTCCATATATATCCATTATGATCAAATATTCTTCACCCATTTTAAAACATAATATTGTAAATTATCTCCAGCTCTCCCTCTCTTTTCTCTTCAAGATTAAAATAATTGTTTTTAGTGGTTCTAGGGTTCTTCAAGAAACGCTTATATCTGCAAACCAAGGCAAGTGAAAACACTTGAATTCTGCTGAATTCTCCCATGAATAATTAGAAAAAAACATGTTATTCATGCTCAAGTATGAGTACAAAAGCAGAAAATTTCATGAAGTAATGCTTACTTCCTTAGTTATTAAGATACCTTTTTCTTCTTCTTTTGTTTAAGTGTGAGGAAAGATGAAGTTCTAGAATAGTTCAAGTTATAAGGAGAAGTTGCAAAAATTGAGGTAAGGTGACTGCTCCACTTTATTTTTTCTTCGTTGTGTATGAGTTTGAGTGAGGAACTAAGGGTGTGCTATAATAAAGAACTCAAGGGGGTGGTGAATTCAATAATTGGTTGTATTATAAAGAACATTGGGGCTATTCTATGTGTATTATTGTTGGTGCAGCTTGGTTGATCTTGGGGAAAGGATATATAATGTATGTGTTGGATGGGTTCATTATCTGTCAAAGTTAGCTACTGTTCTACGAGGCTCATGGTGTGATAGCTGCTCATTTTAGTTTACCATAACTTAAATGTAGATTAAAACCAAAAATGGGAGGCTGATCGTGATAGTTATGTCGATCAGAGGATAAGGTATGTAAGGATATTTGATTCTACATCACTTTGGCATGAAATTGAATACTTGCGATTAATACCATTGAAGTGAATCTCATAACTTCTATTCGTAGAAAAGAAAACATAGTAGCACCGTACTATCTCCAAATAGGTAACAGTACTTCCCTCTCTCCGTAGTGCATAGAACTACTTCATTTTATGTTCACTATTTTATACTTTTATAATTATCCCTGCATGAGCTGGTATGAAAATGGTATTACCAAAAACAAGTCTGGTGAATCCTCCTCTTTGTTGTTTGAAGTCAATTGTGTCATTACGCTTTTAAAGTAATTTGTTGAAGTTACATAGCTAGCTCCTTATGTCATTGTTATTGCCTTTAAGTATTATTTCTAGGTCTTCTATTACTGGTATTTACTTCCATATCTCCAAAATGATTATGAATTCCAAAATAAAATCTCAAAAGAGTTACGATTATACAAAGAACAATCACAAATGAGTTATGAACTGATAAACAACAATCTCAAAAATTAAAAAATCTAAGTGAAGAAATCTACATAATTACGTGTGGCAACTCAGGGGCGAAAGCCTAGCATGGGTTGATCCTTATTTGGATAGAAGGGTGGCAGCTTAGGAGCGTTAGCATAGCATGCGCTGATCTCAAATGGTGTAAATATGAGGACCGAATCCTAGGGGTTAATATGCCTAGGCTATTAACCCCTGATCTATGCATTCATGGGTTGGAAGTTGATTTCATTTGAGTTCTCGTATTACATATGTTATATTGCCTTACATATTAAATACATTTTTTCGTACTGACGTCCCTCGCTGGGGATGCTGCATTTCATGCTGCTGGCACATATTTTAGGTTTGTTCTCTCGTGTCCTTAGGGCATTGGTTTTCTGTCCATCTTAATGGGATTTGAGGCATGACAGTTAGGATTTGGGTTAGGGTGTAGGTTTTTTTTTTAGATTTTATGGTTCACGTTTAGCATTTGAGGTTTAAAATTTATGGTTTAGTATTTAATGTTTGGGTTTTGGTATTTTGGGCTTAAGGATTGAGTTTATGGTTTAGGGTTAGGGTGAGGTTTAAGGTTTGGGTTAGAGTTAGGGTTTTTGTTTTCATAGAATTTTGGGATTAGGGATTATGATTTGAGGCTTAATATCAACGGTTTAATGTTTGGGTTTTGGTAATTAGAGCTTGGGGTTTAGGGTTTATGGTAGGTTTAGGGTTAGGGTTAATGTTAGGTTTATTAGGGTTAGGATTTAGATTGTTTTTTAGGTTTAGGGTTCAGGGTTAAGGATTTGAGTTTTATTATCTATGGTTTAGTGTTTAATGTTAGGGTTTTTGTAATTTGTATATTGGGATTTGGGTTTAGGGTTTAAGGTTTAGGGTTAAAGTTAGTATTAGGGTTAGGTTTCGTGTTAGAAATAGGGTCAGGGTTAGGGTTTAGGGTTTTTTTTGGTTTTAGGTTTTTGGGAATTTTGGTTCAAAATCTATGGTTTAGTGTTTAATGTTTGGGTTTTTGTATTTTGGGCTTGGGGTTTTGGGTTAATGGTTTAGAGTTAGGTTTAGGGTTAAGGTTAGGGTTACGGTTTGGGTTAGGGTTAGATTTATGGTTTAGGTTTTTTTAGGTTTTAGGGTTTGTGGTTTAGGATTTGAAGTTTAAAATCTATGTTTTAGGTTTAATGTTTGGATTTTCGTATTTAAGACTTAGGGTTTTTTCATTAATTTTTTTTGGAATTAGGGTTTAGGGGTTAGGGTTAGGGTTAGGATTAGGGTTAGGATATAACTTTTTTTTAGGTTTTATTGTTTAGGGTTTAGCATTAAAGGTTTAAAATCTATTGTTTGGTGTTTAATGTTTGGGTTTTGGTATTTTGAACTTAGGCTTTAGGGTTTATGGTTTAGTGATAAGGTTAGGGTTAAGGTTAGGGTTAGGGTTTCATTTTTTTATAGGTTTTTGGGTTTAGGGTTTAGGATTTGAGGTTTAATATCAATGCTTTAGTGTTTAATATTTGGGTTTTGGTATTTTGAGCTTGGGGTTTAGGGTTTAGGGTTTTGGGTTAATATTAGGATAAAAGTTATGGTTTAGGTTGTTTTTTAGGTTTTAGGATTTGGGGTTAAGTATTTGAGTTGTAATATCTATGGTTTAGTTTTTAATGTTAGGGTTTTTGTATTTTAGGCTTTGGGCTTAGGATTTATTGTTTAGGGTTAGGGTTAGGGTTCGTGTTAGGGTTAGGGTTGAGTTTTTCTTTTGTTTTTATGTTTTAGATTTTAGGATTTTTGGTTTGAAATCTATTGTTATTGTTTAATATTTGGGTTTTGGCATTTTGGGCTTGGGTTTTCGAGTTAATGGTTTAGGGTTAGGGTTAGGGTTGGATTTGGGTTAGGGTTAGGGTTAGGGTTTAGGTTTTTTTATGTCTTAGGGTTTGTTATTTAGGATTTGAGGTTTAAAATCTAAAGTTTAGTTTTTAATGTGTAGGTTTTAGTATTTAGGATTATGGGTTTTTTTCTTGTTTTTTTTCCTTTTTTTTGAACTAAGGGTTTAGGTTTAGGGTGTAGATTCTTTTTAGGTTTTATTTTTCAGGTTTTAGCATTTGAGGTTTAGAACCTATGGTTTATTATTTAATGTTTGGGTTTTGGTATTTTGTGCTTAGGTTTTTGGGTTTATGGTTTAGGGTTAGGTTTAGGGTTTCTTATTTGTTTTTTTTTAGGTTTATTTTTTAGAATTTAATGTTTAAAATCAAAGGTTTAGTGTTTATTATTTGGGTTTTTGTATTTGGGCTTGGAGTTTAGGGTTTATGGTAGGGTTAGGTTTAGGTTTAGGGTTAGGGTGAGGGTTTAGATTATTTTTTAGGCTTTAGGGTTTGGGGTTAAGGATTTGAGTTGTAAAATCTATGGTTTATTGCATAATATTAGGGTTTGGGTATTTTTGGTTTAGGGGTTTAGGGTTTAGGGTTACTATTAAGAATAAGGTTATGGTTAGGGTCAAGGTTAGGGTTAGGGTTAGGGTTAGGATATAGGAGTTTTTTCAGATTTTAGGTGTTAGGGTTTAGGAGTTTTGGTTTAAAATCTATAGGTTATTGTTTAATGTTTGGGTTTTGGTATTTTTGACTAGGGTTTTAGGGTTAGGCTTAATTTTATTGTTAAGGTTTTGTTTTTTCTAGGTTTTAGGGTTTGTGTTTTAGTATTTTAGGTTTAAAATCTATGGTTTAGTGTTTAATATTTCGGCTTTCGTATTTTGGAGTTAGGTTTAGGGTTTAGGGTTTAGTGATCGGGTTAGGATTAGGATTAGGTTTAGGGTGTTGGTTTTATTGGTTATTTTTGCAGTTCATGTTTTAGAATTAACGGTTTATAATCTTTGGTTTAGTATTTAATGTTTGGGTTTTGGTATTTTGGGCTCAGGGGTTTCGGGTTTATGGTTTACGGTTAGGTTTAGTGTTTTTTTTTTTTCGGTATTTGGGTTTAGGTTAGGGATTTGAGGTTTAACCTCAATGGTTTAGTGTATAATGATTGGGTTTTGGTTTTTTAGGCTTGGGGTTTAGTGTTTATGGTAGGGTTAGGGTTAGACTTAATGTTAGGGTTAGGGTTAATATTTAGGTTGTTTTTTAGGTTTTAGAATTTGGGGTTAAGCATTTGAGTGGTAATATCTATGGTTTCGTGTTTAGTGTTAGGGTTTTGGTATTTTGGGCTTTGGGTTTACGGTATAGGGTTAGGATTAAGGATAGGTTTAGGGTAAGGCTTCGTGTTAGAATAGGGTTAGGTTAGGTTTTAGGGTTTCTTTAGGTTTTAAGTTTTATAGTTTAGGATTTTGGTTTATAATCTATGGTTAGTGTTAAATATTTTGATTTTGGTATTTTGGGCTTCGAGTTTCCGGCTAAAGGTTTAGGGTTAGGGTTAAGGTTAAGGTTAGGGTTTGGGTTTGGGTTAGGGTTAGCGTTAGGGTTTAGAGTTTCTATAGAGTTTAAGGTTTGTTGTTTAGGATTTAAGGCCTAATATCTATGATTTAGTGTTTAATGTTTTGGTTTTCGTATTTTGCATTTAGGGTTGTTTTTTTTTGGACTTAGGGTTTATGGTTTAGGGTTTAGGATTAGGGTAAGAGTTAGGGTTAGGATTAGGGTTGTGGTGTAGGTTTTTTTTTAGGTTTTGTGGTTAGGATTTAGTATTTGACATTTAAAATCTATGATTTAGTATTTAATGTTTGGGTATTGGCATTTTAGGCTGAGGGTTTCGGGTTTATGGTTTATGGTTTGGGTTAGGGTTATGGTTAGGGTTAGGGTTAGCGTTAGGATTTTGGATTTTTAAATTTTTTATTTTTAGGATTTAGGATTTGAGGTTTAATATAAATGGTTTGTTGTTTAATGTTTGGGTTATGGTATTTTGGGCTTGGGGTTTAGGGTTTATAGTAGTGTTAGGGTTAGGGTTTAGGTTTATTTTAAAGTTTTATGGTTCGGGGTTGAGGATTTGAGTTATAATATCTATGATTAAGTGTTTAATGTTAGGGTTTTGGGTTTTGGTCTTTTGATTTAGGTTTTAGAGTTTAGGGTTAGGGTAAAGGATAGGGTTCATTATAAGGTTAGGGTTTAGGTAAATTTTTTGGTTATAAATTTTGGGGTTTAGGATTTTTGGTTTGAAATCTATGGTTTAGTGTTTAATGTTTCGGTTTTGGTATTTTGTGCTTTTTTTAATACCCTTAGAGGAGTAGGGGCTTAGCTTCACCCCCAGGCCTAAACATTACACAAAAATTATGTACAAGGAGGGGGCTTAAACTTTATCTCGACGAGAGGACTCCTCTTTATACATCGAATCTAGGAAGCATAAACTACGAAGACTCTCTCTTTACAAGCTCAAAAATAAACAATCTAATTTAACTATTCAAAGAAGCTATATTATGTTATAGCTTAGGATATTAGATCATTCAAGGGGGTTCTTTATTCTTCTTTGTCTTTTTCCTTCTTAAACTTGGCATCTCAATTAAATCGAGTTGGTAGTATGCTTTTGCCTTTTTAGGTAGTTCTTGGCTAGTGTAATATATTTCTGGACGAGTGACTTTGTGTCTATGCTTGGACAGTGCATCAGCCACCCAGTTCGCTTCCCTGAATATATGTATACATTTGAAGTCCTGAGTTTGAGAGATGAGGCCTCTCAGTGTGTCCAGCTAATTGCATATATTCTATTGAGATGTAGGTTTTTGTTGGATCCAGTTTACAATTAGCATGGAATCCATTTCCAAAATAATTCTCATGTATCCTAGCTACAGTGCCGAAGTCGTACCGAAGATGACTTCTCCTATTTCTGCTTTATTATTTGTGCCATTTAAAGGGGAGAGGTATAAGATAGAATCAGATTGCCTTTGATCTCTCAAAATGCCCCATGTCCCTATCTTGCCTGGATTATATAGTTCACTCCCAGGTGTATTGATTTTGATCCATAGATCAGGTGGTCTTGTACAGGCAATCTTCTGCACTTCTGAAACTGGTACACATATTTCAGCAAGTTGAATGATTCCCTAACAAGTAGGGGCCAGTTAACCTCATGAAAAGTAGAAGTTATAAGTTTATAGTTATCATTGTAGATTGCATACCTGACTCAAGTGACATTAGAGGTTTTGGCCCCATATTTACAAGCACATATATTTTTCTATAAAATCCAGCAGATGAGGATAGGAGAAGTCTATAAGATGAATTTGTGAGCTTCATTTTTATGTTTAATGAACCACCATTGAGCAATAAACTATTTTAATGTATTGTGGTCAATTTTTCACTCCTGCTCTATTTTCAAAACATCTCCAAACTTCAGCAGCAAGGTCAGCATTTTTGAACATATGGTTGATGGTGTCTAATCCTTAACTGTTCATACAACAAAAACAATTAGTACGTTCTAGTCCAAACATAATTAACTTTTCATTGGTAGGCAGTTTCCCATTTAAGGCCCTCTAATGTAGGAAAGTGGCTTTAAATGATATGTGCTTGTGCCATGTGAGAGCCCTAAATTGATCTTTAGGTGTTTTTACCATTTTTTCATTCCAAGTTGAAGAACAAGTGAACATGCCATTGGAGTTGGCTTTCTAGTAAACTTGGTCTAGTAGCTGTTGTTGAGGAACTACTATATCTAGGATATTGGACAGTTGATTAGGGGGTACCTTTTGAATCAACAATTGGTATTTCCACCGGAAATCTACCCAAAAATAAGCAACCTTCCTGTTTTCATACCTGTGGCTTTTGTTAGAAAATAGAGCAAGTTGTCCTTCACCAGTCCAGTTGTCCCACCAGAAGGAGCAATTTCCATAGTTAAGCTTCCACTGAATGTGTTGCTCAGTATTATCCCTATTGTTGATCATGTGCTTCTTGTTCAATGAATCTCCAAAATCCCTTTTTTTGTAGATGGGATTTGATCTTTCGCATTATTCGGATTTGAGGAAAACTCCCCACAATGTGTGCTTAGTCCTAAAGATCTATCATTGTTGAAATTGAAATGCTAAGCACACAACTTTCAAATTCCTCATTCCCACCCCTCCTTCACCAAAAGGGTAGCTGAGGTTCTTCCAGGAAGCCCAATTGTATTTCTTTTTGTCACTTTCCATCCCCAAAAGAAGTCTTCGATCAATTTTGGTATTTGCTTTAGTACTATGAAAGGAGGAGTGGTAGTTGAATTAAGTGAACGGGTGGTTCTTGAAGGACATGTTTAATCAAGACAGTTCTGCCCCCATAATTTAATTGCTTGTTCTACCACCCTGTGATCCTGCACATTACATTAGATACAAGGTCAGAAAAGTAAGAAATCCTGGGCCTACCCACAAAGAGTGGGCATCCCAAATAGGTGATAATATCTTGCTTGTGCTTGAACCTAGATCCTTTTAATTCTTTCTTTTGTGCTGTCAAAAACATTTTGATGTACCATGAAATGATTTTTCTCACAATTGATCAACTGGCCTGATGTATCCTCATAAGTTTTGAGAGTTCGCTTGATGAGCTGGAGAGTTCTGGATCTTCTTGAAGTAAATAGGATAGTATCATCTGCAAAACTCAAGTGGTTTACTTGGGGGGGCCTTCTTTCCATGAAAAAACCATGATAATCATTGTGTTTATGTAATCCATTTAGGGATCTAGAAAACATTTCTACACCTAAATAAATTGGGCATGGGATTAGGGATCACCTTGCTTGAGGCCCCTAGATGACTGGAAAAAACCAAATCTTTTTCCATTAATTATGATAGAGTAACAATTATTTGCCATGATTCTCCACACCATGTCTATGATAATTTCCTTGAAGCCCATCTTCCTTAAAACAAGACATATATAGGCCTAAAATACTCTATCATAGGCCTTAGCCCTATCCAGCTTAATAATGACATGACTACCTAAGTTTTGCCTTTAAATCTAATGGATGATTTCTTGTGCAAACATGATATTTTAAGTTATACTTCTCCCTTTCACAAAACTAGACTGATTGAGGGAGATCAAGAAAGGTATAATAGGACTCAATCTTGTACTCAATAGTTTGGAGATAATTTTGCTAATGAAGTTGATCAGGCTAATAGGCCAAGACATCCCTAAGTACTTTTCTCATTCCTGCATTATATTGTATTTTGTGCTTGGGGTTTCAGGTTAATGGATTACGGTTAGGTTCAGGGTTTGGGTTAAGGATTAGATTTTAGGGTTTGTGGTTTAGGATTTGAGGTTTAAAATCTATTGTTTAGTGTTTAATTTTTGGGTTTTAGTATTTTTGACATTGATTTTTTTTACTTTGGGTTTAGGATTTGGGGTTAGGGTTAGGGTGTAGGTTTTTTTAGGCTTTATGGTTCAGGGTTTAGCATTAGAGGTTTAAAATCTATGCTTTAGTATTTAATGTTTTGGTTTTTGTATTTGGGGCTTAGGGTTTAGCATTATGATTAGGGTTAGGGTTAGGTTTAGGGTTTTGGATTTCTTTGGTTTTTGGGTTTAGGGTTTAGGATTTGAGGTTTAACCTCAATGGTTTAGTGTTTAATGTTTGGATTTTGGTTTTTTAGTCTTGGGATTTAGTGTTTATGGTAGGGTTAGGGTTAGCGTTAATGTTAGGGTTAGGGTTAGGGTTTAGGTTGTTTTTTAGGTTTTAGAATTTGGGGTTAAGCATTTGAGTTGTTATTAATGTTAGGGTTTTGATTTTTCTTAAATTGGGTTTAGGGTTTAAGGTTCAGGGTTAGGGTTAAGGATATGGTTAAGGTAAGGGTCCGTATTAGGGATAGGGTTGGAAATAGGGTTTAGGGTGTTTTTTTAGTTTTAGGTCTTGGGATTTAGGATTTATTGTTTAAAATCTATGGTTTAGTGTTTATAGTTTGGGGTTTGGTATTTTGGGCAAGGTTTTGGGTTAGGGTTAGGATTACGGATAAGGTTAGGTTTAGGGTTATGGTTTATGTTTTTATATGTATTTAGGGTTTGTGCTTTAGGATTTGATGTTTAAAATTTATTGTTTAGTTTTTAATCTTTGGGTTTTCGTATTTTGGACTTAAGTTTTTTTTGGACTTAGAGTTTCGGGTTTATGGCTTAGGGTTAGGGTTAGGGTTATGATAAGGTTTATTGTCACACCTCAACCTTAGGTGATGCGAACAAGTGCCTTGTTAACACATGCTTTAAAAGTATCTATGATGAGAAAGAAAACTACTATGGAGATTACTGAAAAAAAGCAACATATACAAAACATTTTGACTAGCTGAACCACTACATGTTACAAGTGAAACTATGAATGCAGTTTATAGCTTTACCATGTCTACAAAGCCTCTATTGGAATCCAAGAATGTACCACTATGAAAATACGCATAGTAAAGACTCAACGAATCCCCAAATAAACCTGGGGATCATCAGCAACCGCGGAGTATAATGTGCTTCTATAGGGGGGTCTATTTTTGAGTACTTGTACCAGCAACATGAAATGCACCGCCCAATAAGGGACGTCAGTACAAAATAAATTACTTAATATTTAAGGTATATTACAAACATATGTAACATGAGAGCTCAAGTGAAACCAAATATCAATAGATAAGGATTAGAGACCACCATTGTATGTACTTGTGGAATCGTGCATGTTACATTCTTTTATTTACTTTTGTGTACATTATAATCTTTATACAACATATGATACAAATGACCTATTGATCAGGTGTGGAAGAGGATGACCCATGCTAGGCATTTTAATCCCTAGGATGCTGTCCTCATAATTATACAAATTGGAATTAGCCCATGCTAGTCTTTCATCCCTGAGTTGCCACCCTTCCATACCGATAGGGATCGGCCCATGCTAGGCTTTCGAGCCTTAGCTTCCACCCACTTATACCAATTGGGATTGACCCATGGTAGGCTTTAACCCCTAAGCTGTCACCCATAATCATTCAAATTACTTCACTTAGATTCTTTAATTTTTTAGATTGTTGTTTATCATTTAATAACTCCGTTGGGGTTGTTCTTTAGATAATAATAACTCTTGTGAGATTATTCTTCTTTATGTTCTTAACTTGTTTGTGATTGCTGTTTTGGTGGTCATAATCCTTGTTCTCGATTTGAACTACGTGCCTGTAGTAGAAGACATATGACTATGGACTTACGATAATAACAATGACATGGGAAGCAAATGTGGCTTTGAACGTAATACTTAGGATCTTATATGACTATGTACGCATTTTAACATCTCAAATTGAAGCACATCCAGCGAAGACATATAACATTCGGCCATGATACTTGAACTCTATATGATACAAATACAAGGTGTTCATGAATGCGGAACCAAGGGGAAATGCTGGAAGATTCAACTTAAGGATGGATATGTAATCAAAGTAAGTATATATAAACGTACAATACAGCATGTAGTGATCCTATGAGTAAAATTATAGTCTAACACAATGGGAGTAATAACAAAGAAAAGGAATGGAACATTTGACAACATGACATATCTGAGAATAGTTGAAGAAGGTTGGCAAGATATGGGCAAATCATACATCCATCCTATAAACATATGTTTCATATTTAATCTTGGATCACTCTAATTTAAATAAGGGAAATACGTGCCAAGGGAACTTGGACAACGAAAAAACTTTAAAACATGTATGACAACACTTGGTAGAGTAAACACGCACATTAGTGACAAAATCATACTAGAATACTCACTTCAATGCTCTAGGGAGTAGGAACTGCAACTATGGATCAGTCACTACCAAGAGCACTTAGAAAGCTTACTTTTTGTAATGCAAGTTTTGTATTCATGCCAAAGAAATAAGAAATCGAATAACCTCACATACCTTGCTATACAATTAAAAATATTTACTAATATACCGTGGTTTCACGTTATTTTTAACGGATTTTCCTTAAGTGAAGTGTGTGTGCAAAAGCCTTTTTGTATTAATTTTTATCTAAGTTTCCCTTTATTTGCTGGAAATCTGTCTAAAGATGAACGTGGAAGTTTTTGAGAGAGAAATGCAGAAAAGTTACCACCTACGGAGCTTGTGACGGTCCGTCGTGCCTGTGACTGTCTGTAGGTGACATCGTAGTGAAGGTGCTGAAGGAAGATGGGGAAGTCTGACCAAGTGTGGGGTTAAGAAGTGCATGACGGACCGTCATAGCCACAATGGTCCATCCTGCTGGTTCATCGTGTTGATCAGAGAAGTAGTCCCAGTACCCAAATTCAAAGAGTTTAAGTGTTCTTGAATGGAGACCCTCGACGGACCGTCGTTCATGGAACAGTACGTCATACCTGCCGTCGAGGGTAATGAAGAGTGCAGCATAAGAGTTTGAAAAGTATCGGATGATGAAGTCCATGACGGCCCGTCTTGACAACAACGTCCCATCATGAGGTCGGTCGATCGAGCCGCGTTTTGATAGATTTTCAGCAATTAGAGTCCTTCTTTTATTAGGTTTTTGTTTTTTCTAAATAGTTGTAATAACCTCATTTTTGGGGTTAGACTCTCAGTTGTATAAACACTTTTATGTTAGATTTTTGTTAGTAGATTATTTTGGATATTAGACTTGGATTGTTACACGTTTCTCTGGAGTTAATTCTTGGTGATTTTGTCGAATAATCAAGTAAATTTGTGGATTTTATTCTTTCTCATTGAAGTAAGTGCATGAATTCTTATATTATATATATGAATATTGTGATTATGAATATGGGTAACTAACCTCCATAACTAGGGTTGTGGGAACCATAGGAGAAAAATGAGGTAAAACCTAACTAAAATAGCAATTCTAGAATAGTTTCTTTCGTTTAGAAGTCTTTTTCACAGATGGCCAACGTTAGAACTCACCTTAATACTACTTGTCTGACCAAGGAGGTAGATAACCGGAAAAGAATTATCAACATAGATTTAGTGTATACTATCTAATAGCCTAGTAATTATTGGTACGAGGTAATAACTTAGTCAAATATCTAATACAAAGCATTATATGAGTTAAAGGTAAGGGTTAGTATCGCCACACACGTAGCTGGACCAAGGTGCAGAGTGAAATTTTCTAGATGCCGGACCAAGGATTTAGATTTACATAACTTATCACTTTGCATGCAAGATACTAGGAAAGAATTGTTATAGTAAGAATTATCAAGTTAGGAACCTGTGGGGAACACATACACCCTAGTTACTTTTATTAATTAATTAAGGTCCAACATTTGAATCTATTAGGTGTCTACTTTAATTTAGTTAGTTATTTTCATTCATTTAGAAATAACCCCCCCCCCGCCTTTTATATTCTTTGTTTTCTAAGGAAATAATTGACTAAACAATAGTAATAATAGATTGAAGTTAAGTCTGAACTATTTTCCTCGTGGGAACGAGCCCAACCTCATTAGTTGGGTTCTTTACTTGATACGACCGTTTTACTTCTTATTTGAGAAGTAAGTTTGAGTGCTAGGGTGAAGTCTGAGCAGCCCAATTCACTACCTATTTTGGGGTTTTCTTGCCTGTGTTCTTTTTCCCCAAGAAACTGATTATTTTTATTGTTGAACCAGCATGTTTATATCTTATGTACATAGTTTAACTCTGAAGCATGATGGCTAAAATGATATCCTGATGAAATGAAAATGATGCATGACTAGGCATAGTTATTAATAAATGTGTGGCTCTAAGCATGACATAGAGATACACCACTGCATGACCCTAAGTCTAAAATTCGTACTAGGTGTCTGATATTGTGGTAGAGTAATGAGATGTCAAGTGAGTGTGAGGAAGATTTGAATAGTCCACTATTTTTACTAAGCTAGAACTTGCCTGGTTAGTATTGCTAAAAGTAAGATGTAATAGACAATTAGGCAAGGATCGTAGGCCCTTGTTCAATATAGCCCATTTTTAGCCTAAATAAAAAAAAACAAATGAAATTAATCCTTCTTTGATCCAAATTATTTGAGCTTAAACTAGACCTTTCTTTTTCACCCCAACAGATCTTTTCTTGGAAAAATGTATTGGACATGGTCCCTCCTTGGACATGTGCACCTCAGCTTATGCGAAAAGCATAAGTTGAGGGTGGATAATGCAGTAAATAACCAATTTATGGCCCTGACCCAACTTTGGGCATTGTGTGCTTTGACTCATGGAAAAGCCATGAGTTGAGGGTCGCTATTATGAGGAATGCTATGGAAAGTGGGGTTGAAATAACAAAGAGAGAGAAAGAACAAAAGAAAAGTGACACAAGAACCAGTTGAAAGAAAAGTGAAATAAAAAAAATATATACTACAATAAATACAAGCAAGAAAAGAAGAGAGTCACTTACACAAATGAATAAAACTGGAAAATAGCAAGGTGAAAGCATATGAGAAATTGGGTGAAATAAAATGATAAAAAGTGGTATGTTTAGCCGATATGTCAAGGAGGGCAAAAAAAAGTCTCTAAAGTATACCTAAATATACCCTACCTCACCCTGAGCCTATATTACAGGCTTAGAAAGTCAAATCGTGATCCTAAAAGTTGTATAGCGAACATAATGCAGTGAAAATAAGGGCAAGCTTATGGCAATATGTATGAATTAGTTGTGAATTTTCTATGAGAGTGAGTGTTGAAAAGTAATCTTTATACTCAAACTTAAATCATTGTGTGAAAAGTGAGGATGTTGTTTTGAAGTGAGGACACTAGTTGCAATACCATAAATATTAGCACCTCGGTGAGAAATTTAAGAGGATAGGTGTTAGTGCGTGGTGAGTCTGTGTAATGTTCTTATTCCACATAATTCAAGCCTAATAGTGATAACATGCATAAATATGATGAGACTGATCAGGATTGATCGCCAAATGGTTGTGACAGCTAAAACATGGATACTATTGTACAATGATTTTTGCACTGTGTCATAGTGCGTCGCTTGAGGACAAACAACGAATTTAAGTTGAGGGCGTTAATATACCGTGGTTTCACGGTATTTTTAATGCTTTTTCCTTACGTTTAATATGTGTCCAAAAGCCTTTTTGTATTGATTTTTATGTAAGTTTCCCTTTATTTGCACGAAATCTGTCTAAAGATGAACATTGAGTTTTTGAGCGAGAAATGCAGAAATGTTACCACCTACGGATCATGTGATGGTCGGTCGTGCCTGTGACGGTCCACAGGTGGCATCATAGTGAAGCTGCTGAAAAAAGATGCGGAAGTCTGATAAAGTGTGGGGTTACAAAGTGCATGACAAACCGTCATAGCCACGACAGTCCGTCCTTCTCGTTTGACGTGATGATCAGAGAACTAGTCCAAGTACCCAAATTCCAAGAGTGTAAGTGTTATGGAACGGAGACCCTCGACGGACCGTCGTGCTTGGAACGGTCTGTCATACCTGTCGTCGACGATAATGAAGAGAGCAGCAGAAGAGTTTGCTAAGTATGGGACTTTGGAGTCCATGACGGCCTGTCATGACCAAGACGTTCCGTCACGAGGTCTGTCGACCCACCTGCGTTTTGAAAAAATTTCAGCAATTAGAGTCCTTCTTTTATTAGGTTTTTGTTTTTAATATGTAGTTGTAAAAACCTAGTTTTTGGGGTTAGACTCTCAGTTGTAAAAATACTTTTATGTTAGTTTCTTTGATAGTAGAAAATTTTGGATATTAGACTTTGGATTGTTACACGTTTCTCTGGAGTTGATTGTTGGTGATTTTCTCGATAAATCAAGTAAATTTCTAAATTTTATTCTTTCTCATTGGAAGTGCATGAATTATTTTATTATATATATGAATATTGTAATTATTACTATGGGTAACTAAACTCCATAACTAGGGCTGTGGGAACCATAGGCGAATAATGAGGTAAAACCTAACTAAAATAACAATTCAAGAAAAGTGTCTTGCATGTATTGATAATTTTTTCGTTTAGAAGTCTTTTTAACGGATGGCCAATGATAGAACTCGCCTAATGCTACTTGCCGGACGAAGGAGGTAGATAATAGCAAAAGAATTATTAACATAGATTTAGTATATATTATCTAATATGCAAGTATTGATTGGTACGAGGTAATAACTTAGTCAAATATCTAATACAATGCTTAATATGAGGTAAAGGTAAGGGTTAGTATAGCAACTCACGTAGCCGGACCAAGGTGCGGAGTGAAATTTTCTAGATGCCGCACCAAGGATTTAGTAATACATAACTTATCACTTTGCATGCAAGATACTAGGAAAGATTTGTTATATTTAGAATTATCAAGATAGGAACTTGTGGGGTACACGTAAACCATAGTTCTTTTAAAATTGATTAAACCCGAACATTTTAATTTGTTAGGTGTCTACTTTAAATTAGTTAGTTATTTTCGTTCATTTAGAAATAAACCCCCCCTTTTATTGTCTTTGTTTTCTAAGGAAATAATTGACTAAATAATAATAATAATAGATTGAAGTTAAGTCTGAATTATTTTCCTCGTGGGAACGATCCCAACCTCATTAGTTGGGTTCTTTACTTGATACGACCGCTTTACGTGTTATTTGAGAAGTAAGTTTGAGCGTATCAAATTTTGGCGCAGCTGCCGGGGAAAGTCTGCTTTTAGATTAACTTAAACTTATTACTTAAGTTTAGTAAATATTTTCTTAATTTTACTTTTTTATAGATTCTTGCAGAACGATCTTCCTTGTATGCAAAATACACGGAGAGGAAGAGAACCCTTGTTTCCCTATGATCACGAATTAGAGCGTACACTACGCAACATGAATCAAAACTTGGGTATTAATGATTATGATCCAAACCAGAACATCCCAGCTTTGGTTGATGTTCATGGTCAGTTATTACTGATGCTCCGGGTGAAAATCAATAGAGGGGACAAAATCTCGCTTTACGTCCTCAAGAATACTGTTGAGGCTATGACAATATAGAAGAGTCCGATGGGCCACTTGTCTTGCCCCCTCTACCACCAGGACACACCTTTGTGGTAACTAGTAGCCAGATGCAAATGGTCACTACCAGAGGTTTGTTTTCAGGGCTACCTTCTGAGGATCCATATGCCAATATAGCTAAGGTAAGGGCAGTGTGTAATAGCTGTGTAGGGATGCCTGATTTGGATTTGGATGTAATAGGTCTAACAGTATTTCCTCTCTCACTAACGGGAGAGGCTGCTATTTTGTTCACTGAGCTCCCTTATAACTCAATTTTCACTTGGAACCCACTAAGGGATGTTTTCTCAGAAAGTTACTACCCGGTCTCCAAGAAACAAAACCCCAAAGACAGAGTAAACAATTTTGTGGCACTACCAGGAGAGTCAGTTAATAGTTCATGGATAGATTCACCTTATTTTTGAGAAGCGTCCCCAATCACCGCATAGATGATGAGTCAATGAAGGAATACTTCAATCGGGGACAGGAGGATAATAATAAAGCGGTGTTTGATACTATAGCGGGTGGTTTTTATGGGGAGTGTTCTTATGCTGAGATTTCTGAAAAGTTAGAGAAAATATCCCTGAATAATAAAGCTTGGAGTACTAAGAAGTCAGATACTGGGAGAAATAGCTTCGCAGTGCAACCACTCACAACCCAGCCACAGATGAGATTCGTGAAGAGATGGATAATATGAGAACTGAGTTTGGGTTGGTATTAAAACATGTCACTAGGGATGCAGAAAAGATAAATCCAGTCACCTGCTTGTCTAAACCACCACCACCAAATGATGAATGCTATAATGAGGAGGATTCCAATGCTGTAAATGAGCAGACGAGGGGTTTCTGACCGAGTTCTCAAGGCTCTAATAAGGAGAATTCGTTCCAAGGTCAAGGGAACAAAGGTCAGATCTATGGTAACTATAACCATGAGAGTCATTATGTTCGAGAAGGAAATTACAGCTTTGACAACAACTTCAACAGGGGTAACTATGGTAATAGAAATGATAGGAATGGGACCTATGTTCATCCTCAAAATTGTGTAGTTACTCCTAGGGATGGTTGAGGTAGTATGGCACGAGTTGAGGATATGTTGTATAAAATGATGAGGAGGTTCGATGCTAGTGATGAGCACAATAAACAGTAGTGGAGTGATTTAGCGGGTATTGGGCAGTAAGTCAATACACATGCAATATCGATTAAGAAGATTGAGTTACAATTCACCCAATTATATGCGACTGTGAACGTACGGCCACTGGGCACTCTTCCTAGAAACACTGTCCAAAATCCGAAAAATGATGGACATTGTATGGCAATCACTACTCGCGGTGGTAAGCAAACCGTTGACCCACCTATGCCGTCTAATGAGGAAAAGGTGACAACACATATTGATAAAGTGGTAGAGGTTAATTGTGAAGTAGAAGATAACATAGGAAATGATGTTGAAATGCCTAAAAAGATAACTCCCATGCCTATGCCACCACCCTCATTTCCTCAAAGATTAGTGAAAAAGACCAAGGATTGTAAATATCGGCGTTCTATAACAATGTTGAAGCAGTTTTCTATCAATGTCCCTTTGGTAGAAGCTATAGAAAAAATGCCCGATTATGCCAAGTTTATGAAAAATCTAGTTACAAAGAAAAGATCGGTCACTTTTGAAGATGATTATAGAATGCAACACTGTAGTGTTATTGCTACAAGATCTCTAGTACAAAAGGAAGAAGATCCGGGTGCGTTCACTATTCATTGTACAATCGGGTTATTACATTTTGCAAAAGCATTATGTGATCTGGGGGCAAGCATAAATCTCATGCCCCTCTCGATTTACAAGAAGTTGGGTTTGGGTAATCCAAAGCCCACTACGATGCGGCTACTGATGGCCGATCGAACAGTAAAAAGGCCAATAGGGATACTCCACGATGTTCTAGTAAAAGTGGATTTGTTCATATTTCCGGCAGATTTTGTTATTCTTGATTGTGAAGTCGATTTTGAATTGCCCATTATTCTTGGGAGGCATTTCCTTGCTACGGGAAGAGCCTTAGCAGATATGGAAAAGGGGCAGAAGAAATTTTGGTTGAAAAATGAAGAAGTGACCTTTAACATTTGGAGGTCCATGAGGCAGTGTGGTGAGCTCCAATCGGTATATCCTATATCCTACAAAGTTGGTGAGTCATCTGAGACACAAATAGAAGAACGTCTAGGTGTAGAAACATTAGTGGCAGTGACAATGAATTTTGATAACGATTGCATTGAAGACTATGGGTCATTAGTCGCATCTCTTGATAGAGGTGATGTTTGGTCTAAACCTATGAAATATGACTTAGACATTAAGAATCGCGAGTCTCCACCCGCGAAACCATCTATAGAGGAGGATCCAAAGTTAGAACTAAAACCTTTCCCACCTCATCTCAGGTATGAATTCTTAGGAAATGGTGACACTTTGTCGGTAATCATTGCATCAGACCTGAATGAACAACAGGATCAGAGTTTGGTAAAAGTGGTAAAAAGGTTCAAAAGAGCTATTGGGTGGACTATTGAGGACATTATTGGGATCCCTCGTGGTATTTTTTCTCATAAAATCCAACTCATGCCCGAGCATAAGCAAAGTATTGAGCACTAGATACGCTTAAATCCACCTATGCAAGAGGTCATGAAGAAGGAAATCATTAAGTGGTTGGATGACGGAGTACTCTATCCGATCGCCGATAGTAGTAGGGTATGCCTTGTTAAGTGTGTACCTAATAAAGGGGGAATGACTTTGGTCCCCAATGAGAAAAATAAACTTGTTCCAATGAGACCGGTTACTGGATGGAGGGTGTGTATGGATTACCGCAAATTAAATGCATGGACTGAAAAAGACCATTTTCCTATGCCCTTCATGGATCAGATTTTGGAAAGACTTGCCGGAAAAGGGTGGTACTGTTTTCTTGATGGATATTCGGGGTATAATCAGATTTCTATTGCAGCAAAAGATTAAGAGACCACTTTTACTAGTCCAAATGGTACCTTTGCGTTCAAGAGAATGTCATTTGAGTTGTGCAATGCACCCTCCACATTTAAGAGATGTATGATGTCGATATTCTCCGACATGGTGGAAGATACTATAGAAGTTTTTATGGATGATTTTTCTGTGGTTGGTAATTCATTTGAGAGGTGTTTGAACAATTTATCTGAGGTCCTTAAGAGACGTGAAGACTGCAATTTAGTACTAAATTGGGAAAAATGCCATATCATGGTGAAAGAAGGTATTTTTTTGGGTAATCGCATTTCAAAAAAGGGCACAGAGGTTGATCGAGATAAAGTCAAGGTAATAGAGAGACTTCCCCCACCTATCTATAAAATAGGTGTGAGAAGCTTTCTTGGGTATGCAGGTTTTTACCGGAGATTCATCAAAGATTTTTCAAAAATTGCATATCCGTTGTGCAAACTGCTGGAGAAAGATTGTAAATTTTATTTTGATGAATCCTGTCTTAACCATTCGGCGATCTAAAATAAAAATTGGTGTCTGCACCTATCATTATTTCTCCGGATTGGAACCGTCCACTTGAGGTGATGTGCGATGCTAGTATGGTTGCTCTTGGTGTAGTATTGGGACAAAGAAAGAACAAAATACTTCAGCCCATTTACTATGCTAGTAAATCCCTAAATAAAGCTCAAAAGAACTACACAGTGACTGAGCAAGAAATCCTTGCAGTAGTCTTTGCTTTAGAAAAATTTCGCTCCTATTTTCTAGGTACTAGAGTTATAGTGCATACTGACCATTCAGCATTGAGATATTTGATGGTAAAGAAGGATGCGAAACCGAGGTTGATTCGCTGGGTATTACTACTACAAGAATTTGACTTTGAAATGAGGGATAGAAAAGGGACCGAAAAATAAGTTGCTGATCACTTGTCCCGACTAGAAGATGAAGCTATGAGAGAGTTAGGGGATAAAACTGATATTGATGATACTTTCCCCGATGAGCATGTATTAGGTACCTCACAAGACTTGATTCCATGGTTCGCAGATTTCGCAAACTATCTGGCTAGTGATATTATTCCATCGGACTTATCCTTTCATCAAAGAAAAAAGTTCATGTACGATATAAAGAAGAAGATCTTTTGGGATGAACCATATTTATATCGGAGTTGTGTCGACGGGCTTATTCAGCGTTGTGTGCTAGAATGTGAGATGTTGTGTTTTTTTGGAGGCATGCCATTCCTCACCCGTTGGTGGACATCATAGTGGTATCCGAATCGCTCATAAGTTATTACAATGTGTTTACTATTGTCCAACTCTTCATCAACATCCTCATGAGTTTGCTAAAGCATGTGATAGATGCCAAAGAGATGGCGACATTTCAAGAAAGCAAGAGCTCCCTCTAAACCCTATTCTTGTGATTGAGTCATTTGATGTTTGGGGTATTGACTTTATGGGCCCTTTTGTGAGTTCTCATTGAATGAAGTATATTTTAGTAGCGGTTGATTATGTATCTAAATGGGTGGAGGCTATCTCCCTCGCAAACAATGAAGAGAAGAGTGTCACTGCGTTCTTAAAAAAGAATATATTCTCTCGTTTTGGCACCCCAAGGGCAATTAATAGTTATGGGGGATCCCACTTTGCAACTGATTGTTCAAGGGATTATTGGAGAAATATGGGGTTCACCATTATGTGGCCACTCCTTACCACCCTCAAACTAGTGGGCAAGTTGACAAATAGGGAGATCAAACAGATATTGTAAAAAGCAGTGAACGCTAGTAGAACGGATTGGTCAATGAGGCTTGATGATGCTCTTTGGGCCTACCGGACAGCATATAAGACTCCCATAGGTATGTCTCATACCAACTTGTATATGGGAAAGCTTCACATCTTCCGGTTAAATTAGAGCATATAGTCCTGTGGGCTATGAAGAAGTTGAAAATGGATTGGAACGAAGCTGCAGAACAATGGTTAACTAGGTTGAATGAACTAGATGAATTTCGCCTGAAAGCTTAGCCCTCTAGAAAGAAAAGATGAAGAATTACTATGACCTAAATATTGAAAAATGAGAGTTTATGGTGGGGATTTGGTGCTTTTATTCAATTCTAGGTTGCGCTAGTTTTCGGGGAAGCTCAAGTCCAAATGGACTAATCCTTACTTTGTTACCCAAGTATTCCCTTATGGAGCAGTTGAGTTGTAAACTAAGGAGGGTGTGGGGTTAAAGGTGAATAGACAAGGCATAAAAATCTATTTCGGGTATGATTAATCGGCAAGTGAAGTGATCGAGGCATACCATCTTGATGAAGTCTGAGTAATCAAGTGTCCTCAGTCGTGCCGCGATGTTAAATCAGGCGCTGGTTGGGAGGCAACTCAATACTTATACTTTTTCTTTCTAAGTAATGGTAGCATTTTCTACTAATGGGATTTTAAAGTTTCAGGCACATCACCAGGAAATTCTGCAGAAAATTACTTTGCAACAGTCACTGACGGACACATCGACGGACCGTCACGTATAAGACGGACCGTCGCATGAGTCCGTCATGCCAGGTACGTCTATCATTTATTTTCAAAACTAGGGCACACATGACGGAACCAATGACGGACCATTGCATCGGTGATGAACCGTCGTCAGGGACTCGTTGCATCATTAATGAGCGTACGCGACCCGACCCGGTTAGGGTAATTTAAAAAATTGGCAACCTTTAAAAACCCCACCCCTTCATTTCATCCATTTCCTTCCCACTTTCTCCCTTTTTCCCTCACTTTTCAACTTCCAACTTCCTACCCCCTTCTCTATCAACCGATCCAGATATCTCCTTTCTACTGGTCGGAGTGTGCTGCTGTGATTCTGTTCTTGATCACTAAGTGCCTTCCTCGCTTGTTTTCCTCAAATTCTCAGGTATGTGTCTCTGATTTCTACCCATTTACATTGCATTTTTTAAAAATTCGTATTAGCCTATTTCTTTATGTTGGGTCTTCATACTTTGATCAAATTTTGTCTGACCTATGTTAAGAATCCTTAAATTGTATTGTTAAAACTCGAGAAATAGGTGCTTTAGCATTGCAAGTTAGCTAGGTATTTGGGTTAGACACATGTAGGTTAACACTAAAAATTCCATTTGAGTCACAGGGGATGATTCTGGCATCCCCAGTTCTGTCACTGCATGACAGAACAAGCCCCCGATGACCGACCGCCGTACCCACGACGAACCGTCATAGGGTCCCTTCCAACAGCTCACTGTCAAATTTTTACCAAGTGTCCTCCAACGGACACATGCGACAGATCGTCGTTAGCACGACGGTCCGTCCTTCACAACCGTTCTGGTTGTCAAAGACCCTATTCCTAAGGGTCTCCCACTTTTTCTAAGTGTCCTCTTATGGACATCTACGGCGGACCGTCATACCCTCGACGGTCTATCCTGCACACCCGTTCTGGTTGTCAAAGTCCCTATTCCTAAGGGTCTCCCACTTTTTCTAAGTGTCCTCTTGCAGACATCTATGACGAACCGTCATACCCTCGATAGTCCGTCTTGCACAACCGTTGTGCTTGTCAGAGACCCTATTTCTAAGGGTCTAGCCACATTTTCTAAGTATCTTCTCACGGACACCTACGATGCACCGTCATACCCTCGGCGGTCTGTCTTGCACAACCGTTCTTATTGTAAGAGGCCCTAACATCTACGACACACTGTCATACCCTCGATGGTCCGTCCTGCATAACCATTGCGATGGTCAGACACCCATCTCTTAAGGGTCTCCATACTCTTTTCTAAGAACCCCACGACAGACATCAACGCCGGACCTCCATTGTCACGACGGTTTCTCCTGCTTATCCGTCATACTTGTCAGAGACTTTCCTTCTGGGGTCTGCACATCAACATAGTTGATGTCAGACATGACGGACCCCATGACGGTCCGTTGTACTCACGACGAGCCATGACCGGTCCGTCGTGTTTCACTGTAACTGCAGAAAAGTCATTACAGCTTAGCTCTTATATTTATTCTGTGTCATTTTTGCTCGTCTTGTTTACTTCTTCTCGTACTAAGATTGATTCTTTATAGGTACTATCTCTAATGGCACCAAAACATGATCGAGTTTATGCACGTGGGTGTTCAAAGTTTGTCGCCCCGTATGCCCGCCTAATCATACGATCTGATGATGAGTGTGATCCTAAGTACATGCCCCACGCACTTCCACTCCATCATGAGCTACACATGCTACCAGAGCTATGCCCAAAAAGGTGGAGTCCGGCATAGTCATTGCCTCCCAGTCTGATGAGAAGTGCACACTAACCGGCACACCTTCCGGGTCAGCTACTCATGAAAAATGAGCGTCTAGCTCTTTAAGAGTTTCGTGGTCGGAGGAAGGAAGACTCTAGGTTTGCGAAGTACCTACCCCCGCCATAGCTGCACAGTCTTCCTCGTTTGATAAGGCTGACAGTTTTGATTCCACTCTTGGCTCACCGACTCGTGTTCTCACCCCGGTTGCCGACTAGCCCAACAGGTGGTGTGTCGATGGGCAATATCAAGTTTATTTAGAAGCAATGTTACTGAATGATAAAGGAGTCATAACATGGACCCTTACACTGGAGTGGACAGCGCATTCTCTGGGCCGTTATAGTGAAGAGTTGGTCCGAGTGTTCTACGCCTATTACGTGGCTACTCTCAGATCACAGATTGATAGGCGAGCTGTCCTGACAAACAGGCCCCACTTGAGCATGTCCGAGTACGTGGCATTCAGGTCCATATATCCCTGCCAACAATCCAGCGGTATCTATACGGAGAGGATGTTGATGCCACCGGGACTCCTCTCACCACCGAGCTCGACTACCAGTGGTAAATTGTCAATGATGGCCAATACTTATGTGAGCCATCGCTGAGAGAGACCACCAAGAGGTGGATGGCCTTGCACTTGTCTGTTGATGGAGAGGGTGCTTAGTAGGTAACAGAGCCGAAGGGAGCCATCAAGAAGGCTAACTTGACCTTCATGGCTAAGTTCTTATGGTTGATTGTCCGCCATTGCCTTTCCCCCACGGCCGCTATAATATAGTCACATGGGATGGTGCAGTTATGATGGCGGCGATGATAGCCGGGTTTGAGGTAAACTTTGCTTGGCTTCTACAAGCGGTCCTGCACGAGAGGGCTTTTAAGGTCACAACTACTTACCCTTTTCCGTGCATGATATTTTCCTTATGCAGGTCCGCAGGTGTGCCCATTTGACACATTGATCAGCTCAAGACTCCGTTGGGCACTGTTGATATCGGCTTCATCAGGCATGAGGCCAATGATTTGGCTCCACGCAGAGGGCCCCATCAAGAGTTTCCTCCACTAGGTGAAAATCTGGTTGATACGGTAGCACAGGCTCGCACGTCTATGCTTTAAAACGACGGACACTACCCCGGTCGAGTCTATCCTGGGTAGTAGCAATGCCCCGAGCTCCTCTCGCTCAGCCCCTTTGGTCGCGCTTGCTAGGTTCTAGAAACTAGAGGCACATATGGCTACACTTCTGCATGACAACCAGCCTTGGATGCAGAGGTCTAATGCTGAGGCAGAAGAACACTTGGAGCGGAAAATGGTCCAGTACACAGAGCGGAAGATCGCGGTGGTTCAACAGTGCTTGGACGCTTTTGAGTTGCCGGTGATAGACCGGCCAGCCCCTCTGGTGGACGTGTCAACCCTTCAGGATGTGGTCGAGAGTCTTCGAGCTGACATTGATATTATCCTAGAGGCTTGGGTGCTTGAGTCTGAGGCCCCTTCTGCAAAGCCTGCTGAGGACACAGTGATGGCGGCCTTATTCGCCACTTCTTAGTTTCGACCACCTCTCCCTTGAGAGCATGCCAAGAGGTGTAAGGGTCGAGAAGAGGATGAGGCTAGAACACGGAAGAAGGAATGCCGTGAGATGGAGGCTACGAGGAGAGTCTCACTTGCTGAGGAGGATGCGCGTCGGATCAGGGCTGTAGAATCAGCTGTTGGGGCATCTAGCTCTAGAGATGTTGCGATTGCGGGTGGCACTACTGATAGTGTTGTTGCTGATAAGGACACTGCTGAGGGTGTCCAGAATACAGAGGTAGTGGGTTCCGGGGAACCGGAACCACCAGCTTGCTGATCGTCGGCGCTTTGCATATCTTTTTGTTAGGGGTGGGGTAAATTGAAAGTGAGTGCTAAGTTGAAGTCTGAATAGCCCAATTCACTATTCTCTTTTGGGGTTTTCTTGCCTGTATTCTTTTTCCCAAGAGACTGAATATTTTTATTGTTCAACTGGCATGTCTATATCTTGTGTACATAGTTTAACTCGGAAGCATGATGGCTAAAATGATATCCTGATGAAATGAAAATGATGCATGACTAGGCATAGTAATTGATAAATATGTGGCTCTAAGCATGACATAGATATACACCACTTCATGACCCTAAGTCTAAAATTCGAACTTGGTGTCTGATAATGTGGTAGAGTAATGAGATGTCAAGTGAGTGTGAGGAATATTTGAATAGTCCACTATTTGTACTGAGCTTGAACTTGTCTGGTTAGTCCTGCTAAAAGTATGCTGTAATAGACAATTAGGAAAGGATCATAGGCCCTTGTTCAATATAGCCCAATTTTAGCCTAAATAAAAAAACAAATGAAATTTATCCTTCTTTGATCCAAATGATTTGAGCATAAACTAGACCTTTCTTTTTCACCCCAACTGATTTTTTTTGGGAATAATGTGTTGGTTCGTCATGATGATAAGAGAAGTAGTCCCAGTACCCGAATTCCAAGAGTTTAAGTGTTATGGAACGGAGACCCTCGACGGACCGTCGTGCCTGGAACGGTCAGTCATACCTGCCGTCGAGGGTAATGAAGAGAGCAGCAGAAGATTTCGCAACGTATGGGATGACGGAGTCCATGACGGCCCATCATAACCACGACATCTCGTCACGAGGTCCGTCGACCCAGCCGCGTTTTAACAAATTTTTAGCTATTAGAGTCGTTCTTTTGTTAGGTTTTTGTTTTTTTATAAATAGTTGTAAAAACCTCGTTTTGGTGTTACACTCTCAGTTCTAAAAACACTTTTATGCTAGATTCTTTGTTAGTAGATTATTTTGGATATTAGACTTTGGATTGTTACACGTTTCTCTAGAGTTTATTGTTGGTGATTTTGTCAATTAATCAAGTAAATTTTTGAATTTTATTCTTTCTCATTGAAGTAAGTGCATGAATTCTTAAATTATATATATGAATATTGTGATTATGACTATGGGTAACTAAACTCCATAACTAGGGTTGTGGGAACCATAGGCGATTAATGAGGTAAAACCTAACTAAAATAACAATTCTAGAATAGTGTCGTGCATGTATCGATAATTTTTTCGTTTAGAAGTTTTTTTATCGTATTGCCAACGTTAGAACTCGCCTTAATACTACTTGTCGGACCATGGAGGTAGATAATAGGAAAAGAATTACCAACATAGATTTAGTGTATACTATCTAATAGGCTAGTATTGATTTGTATGAGGTAATAACTTAGTCAAATATCAAATACAATGCTTAATATGAGGAAAAGGTAAGGGTTAGTATAACAACACACGTAGCCGGACCAAGGTGCGGAGTGAAATATTCTAGATGCCGGACCAAGGATTTAGAAATACATAACTTATCAGTTTGCATGCAAGATACTAGGAAAGAATTGTTATAGTTAGAATTATCATGTTAGGAACCTGTGGGGAACACGTAAACACTAGTTACTTTTGTTAATTGATTAAACTCCAACATTTGAATCTGTTAGGTGTCTACTTTAATTTAGTTAGTTATTTTCATTCATTCAGAAATAACCCCCCCCCCTTTTATTTTCTTTGTTTTCTAAGGAAATAATAGACTAAATAATAGTAATAATAGATTGAAGTTAAGTCTGAACTATTTTCCTCGTGGGAATGATCCCGACCTCATTAGTTGGGTTCTTTACTTGATATGACCGCTTTACTTCTTATTTGAGAATTATGTTTGAGCGTATCAATTACTAAGCGCCTTCTCTTCAGATCACTAATCTACAATAAATTACGTTGTAAGACTAGTATTAGTAGCTAATCAATCAATTTGAGCCACTTGATCACACCCAAAGTGTAACGAAGCAATAAATTGCAATCTATCTAGCTAGTGTTTTATTTCCTTCAATATCCCTTTAATCGCATCTATATATTGTACAACCTTCACATCATGTCCTCACCAAAACTACATGCAATATTTAAGTCCTTTAACGTCTCCAAAAATTACCCGTACATCCAGCCACATCCCGTATCATAACATACATAAAACAATCTTTAAACATAAAAATGTAATAGAAGCAATATGAATCATGGTTTCTGATGACCAGCACTTGAAGAGCTAACTTTACTTTTGAAGTGCTCAAACAAGCTCATAGCTTAATTTAAAGTGACTCCCCGCCATGGTTGTCCCAAAATGCACTAATAACCAGAACATCCTCCCAAATATTCACCATGTAAAAGTCACAATTTCAAACTCACTAAGACAGACAAAGTGTTCTTATTAAATCAAGCACAATCAAGAAAAAAATTACAGAAACTTACCTTGCTGGACAGAACTACCACTTACTAAGACTTTGTTTCTTCAAGGTAAAGGTTGTCCTCCTATAACTTGTCTTAAGTTATGCCTTCCAAAGCTTTAAATAACTATTACTCAAGAACCATAATGGTATTTAATGGCTGATATATGAATCTAAAAGATAGAAGAGAGAAAGCTCTAGAAATAAGATTTTTAGTCAAAGTAAAAATGGTTGGAAAAAGATGATATCAATCTCTTTTAAAGGGACCTTCTTTGGCAAACTTTCTCACCCAATTTAGCCATAATTTGTCAAGTAGGTTACCCACCTACTTGGAATTTTCATTTGGACTTGACATAATTTGCCCTTTCGCCAACTTTGTTGTACTTCATTTGTAGCCAACACGTGTCTTTAATTTTGCCCACACATTTAAGTAGGTGATGCTCCTAGTTTTTCATTAAAATTATTTCTTGTGGGCTTGGGAAGATTGGGGTTTGGTTTTCAATTTTCCCCTTATTCTTATATTCAACTTGGGCAAGATTAATGCAAATAGGTGTAGTGTACTTGGCCCAATAACATGGTCAAAAGAGTCTTTTTAAGTGATGCATCTACTTGTTTCCTAACTTTAACATAACTTATAACTTATGTACACTGTGTCACTTATACTTTAGAATCAAATACCACCTTATGATCTCAAGTTCAAATACTTCTATCGACATCAACTTTATAGGGTCACATCAAAATCTATGGACATTTAACGTTAAATCTATTCTATTGCCCCTAGTCGCATAGGTATCTGAATTCATAACTATACCACAAGGCAGTTTATAAGCGATATATAAATAGAAATTGTACATGTAGAATACATGGAGTTGAATCAATTTCAAGCGATGGGAAGGTATAATTTAAGACTTTCTAAGGAGGACAACCTTTACATTGAAGAATCCAAGTCTTAGCAAGTTGTAGTTCTGTCCAGCAAGGTAAGTCACTGAAATTTTTTTCCCTCTTGTGCTTGAGTTAATTAGGATACTTGGTATGTGTTAGTGAGTTGGAAATTGTTACTTTTACATGGGTAATATTGGGGAGGATGTTCTAGTGATTAGTGCATGTGGGGATAGCCATGGTGGGGAGTTCTCCTTCAATTAAGCTATGAGCTTGTTTGGTCACTTTAAAGTAATTTTAGCTCTTCAAGTGGTGGTGATTAGAAACCATGATTCATATTTCTTCTATTACATTATTATATTCAAAGATTGCTTTATGTATATTATGATAAGGGAAGTGGATAGATGTACAGGGAAGTTATGGAGACGTTAAAGGAATTAAATATTGCAGGGAGTTTTGGGGAGGACCTGATACGAAGGTTGTACAATATATAGACGCGACTAAATGAATCGAGAAGTAAAGAAAACACTCGCTAGATAAATTATAGCTTACCACTTCGTCACTATTTGGATGTGATCAAATGGCTCGAATTGATTGATTAGCTAATGATACTAGTCTTAGAACGTATTCAATTGTAGATTAATGATTTGAAGAGAAAGAGCTTAGTCATACGTTTTGAATTGTATAGCAAGGTATGTGATGTTTTTTGATTTCCTATTTCTTTGTCATGAATCGAAAACTTGCATTATAAAAATTAAGCTTTCTAAGTGCCCTTGGTAGTGACTGATCCATAGTTGCAGTTCCTACTCCCTAGATCAATCAAGTAGGTACTCCAATATGTGTTTGTTACTAAATTTGCATTTACTCTACCAAGTGTTAGCATGCAACATTTAAACTTGTTTCATTGTCAAAGTACCCCTGGTATGTATTTCCCTCATTTAAGTCAGAGTGATACTTGATTGCATATGGTACATATATTTATAGGATGGATATACGATCTGCCCATGTAAAACTTTAAAAATCCAATACGAGTCTTAAGGTCTAACATGGGTGACATGGGATGTAAACACTGTAATAAGACCTATAATGATGAATATAAGTCATTTAGGAGGTTTGGGAACCAAATCATTCATGACGTTTTGAAATTTGGTTGGAGGATGTACTAGTGTGCCTTAGCCTATTTGACTAGATTTTAGAAATCGAAAATTCATGATATTAGGTGTACGACACCCAAAGACTAACCAATAGCCCTTAAGAAGGACCCTAGTACATAAGAGGCAACACTGCCTAGGTAGTGGGCACAACACTTAGCCAATTCGTGGAAGACCCTTACCTGCATTGTCTCTGACCGGATCGATGGATGTGCAGCACAGAGTGAGGCTTGCTCCGTCGACTGACCCATGATCCGTCGATTGTGGTGTCGTTGGTGACACTGCCAATTTCCTGCACATATTAAGTTAGTCTCATTTAATTAATTAAGGGGTTATTTGGGGGTTTAAGAAATTCTAATTAACTTTATTAAGCCCTAATATAAATACCCCAACCCTCATTAATCTTGACACAACTAACAAAATAAACTCTCTTTCTTCTCTTCTTTCTCTTTTTACTTGAAGACACTATTGAAGGTAATCTAGGGGGAGGTTTTGGGAGTTGGAAAGGGACGATTGCACCAAAAATCTTCATCAAACATTAAGGTATGGGATCTAATTCACCTTTGAGACTCTTTCCTCAAAGGGTTCCGTCTAAATGGATTTCAAAAGTTGGGTTTTCAAGTGGATTTCATTCAATTATGATTTTGATGTTATGAATTTAGTTTTTTATGGTTTCTTTAGGATAAAATGGATATATTAACATGTATTTTGACTTGATATGATCAATTATGATAGTTTGGTTCAATCTGAAGAATATGATCCTTAAACCTTAACCCTAGGTTGATCTTGATATAAATTGGGTTGTGATTGAATCAATTGTATTTATTATGCGTTAAATTACTTTAGATGATGTTATTACACCAATGATTTACAAATTTTGAATGAATTGTTGTCCTTCATGCTAATCTTGGGAAGTGATATAGGTTATGGAAACTGGCCTAAGAAATCTTGTTCTAAGCATTGATATCTATTGAAGTATGGTGTAGTGACTTTTCTAGTATTACTATCATGTCGATTTTTCAACTATGATGTTGAACATCTAAATTGGATTGAATTGAGGGTTTGTGGTAAGTCCTAAATTTTTAACTATGAAGGAGACTTGGTAAGCCTTTGAATCTTTACTTTACTTCCAACTGTGATTAAATGTGGTTAAGTCATGATGTTATACTAGAATATGCATTATATTAGGATTGATAGGGTGGTACGATGTTGAATTTAAATGTCTTGACAATGTTGTGAGGTTGATTAGGGTGTATGTGATATTAGGATGGTGATGACTATTAATGTGCCTTGATATGCTATGAAATGCTAATGTGTTAACCTCACTTATATGAATTGTGATGAAAGGTACTCATGTAATTCTTATTTAGCTATTGATGATGATAATTGTACAAGGGGTAGAATTTATGACCTAAACTATGCTATGATTGATAATTAAAGGCTTAAAGACATTTCAATAAAGAGATTTAGCTTAGCATCGATTGAACTTGGCAATGGGAGGTAATGACTTCCCAAACAGGAAGATTCGCAAAGAGGAATACTCATCCAATGAATTCCCATGAGAGGAGGCCCCAATTATCAAGTGGTATCAAGAGGGAATATATTATCTCGTAGTTCTCGAACTATGTTGCCCCCATAGGAAGACTAGCTAGTGGATCCACCTATAAAGTAATGTTTATGTTTGGTTTTACTTTGGCCGGTAGACCACCTTCCTTCGATGTAAGGTTTACAACACCGGATTTTACACAGCTCTTGTGGTCTAAGTCTGTTAAGGCAAGTGTTCCTTATATTAAAATAAAGTATTGAAGTATAAACTAAGGTGACTTGAGAGGTTTAACCTAGCCTAGGTAGGGGTATGTGACTCTACTTATGCCTTGCACTAGTTGACCTTAATGGAAGCTTTAGGAAGTTGATATTATGTATGTATATGACAATGATGTATATGATGATAATATGTTGATGCTAAAATATAAATGATATTATATGATGATGACTTATCCATACTTGTTGATTTGATGAGGATTCATGAGTATTTGTCTTGCTTATCACGATATGATTAACTCTTATTCATGCTTGGGATGTTATTATTTAATGATAGGGTGTTAGTAGATTATGGGTTCAAGTATGTTTGAGGTGCATATTACTTTTTTGAGTTAGTAAGTACGTTTGGTTGCTTGGTAAGGCTTGCTTGATTATGCATGAGACTTTAAAAGGGAAAAATAGCATGGTTTAACTAAATGTCAAATGTTTTGATATTATATGTGCGTATATCTCATACTTAGTACAAGTGGCGTACAAACCCCGTTTTCTTCCTTTTTCAAGAACATTTTAGGTTCCGATCGTTGACGGATCATCCAAAACGACTTGAAGAAGGCTTGGATATTTCTTATCATCCAAGTGGGTAGGTCCTCACTTTCAAAGGGCGATGACAATATCTTGCTTATGAAGTTGCTTTGTTTTTATAAGACCTTTATGTTCATTCAACTTTCCTTTGAGTACAATTTGTATAAGCCTATATTTGGCTTGTATACATTGATGTAGGGCTATGCCCAAATTGCTATGACCTTTATATGGTGTGAGATTGAGATAAATCTTTAAGACAATAATCTATATTATGTATATAGGTATATGAAATAAAAGCAGAAGGCTATGTAACCTTCTTATAACAAGGGTCAATGAATACTTGATATGTATATTATGTGTATAAAGAGGTCTATGTAAACCTCCAAGTAGAATTTGTAAACGTTTTAAATTTTCCGCTAAATTCTACTTATGAATGTGATGATGTAAGCTAAGAGGCTAGTCCTAGTCTTCAAAGAGGGCGATGACGCCAGTTAAATCTATGGGGTAAACCTTGATGTAACAGCCCATATCTTGCCAACTAGCTTCAATTGTATACAGATATGTCATGTTGTCAGATGTTCATATGTTCTTTTTCTTTGACATTACTCCCATTGTGTTTGACTATAATGTTACCTCACATGATCAATACTTGATCAATTGTACGTTTATATGTACTTACTTGGAATTATGTATCCGTCCTTAAGTTGAATCTTCCCATATTTCCCCTTTGTTCCGCATTCATGAACACTTTGTATTTGTATCTTATAGAGTTCAAATCTCTAGGATGAATGTTAAATGTCTTCACTGGATGTGGTTAACTTTGAGATGTCAAAATGCTTACCGAGTCATATTAACTCCTAAGTATGATGTTCAAAGTCACATTTGCTTCATATGTCAGTGTTATTATCGTAAGTTCATATTCATATGTCTTCAACTACTGGTCCGTAGTTTCAAATCTAAAACAAGAATTATGACCACCAAAAAAGCAATCACAAAAAAGTTATGAACATCCAAAAGAACAATAGAGTTATGATTATCCAAAGAACAATCCCAAAAGAGTTATGAACTGATAAACAACAATCTCAAAGATGAGAGAATATAAGTGTAGTAATCTGAATGATTATGGGTGGAGCTCAGGGGCGAAAGCCTAAAATGGGCCGATCCAAATTGGTATAAGAGGGTGTAAACTTAGGGGCGCGAGTCTAGCATGGGCCGATCCCAATTTGTATGGAAGGGAGGCAGCTCAGGGGCGAAAGCCTAGCATGGGATGATCACAATTTGTAGAATTATGAGGACAACATCTCACGGGTTAAAATGTCTAGCATGGGTCATCCTCTTCTACCGCTGATCAACTGGTCATTTGTATCATATGTTGTAGAAAGATTATAAAGTACAGAAAAGTAAAGAAAAGAATGTAACATGCACGATTCCACAAGTGCACACAAAGGTGCTCTCTAATACTTATCAATTGATATTTGGTTTCACTTGAGCTCTCATGTTACATATGGCTGTATTATGCCTTACATATTCAGAAGATTCTTTCGTACTAACGTCCCTTATTGGGGCGCTATATTTATTGATGTAGGTACAAGTACTCATAAATAGACCCCCTATAGAAGCACATTATACTCAACGGTTGTTGGTGAGCTTCAGGTTGACTCAGGGATTTGCCGAGTCTTTACTATGTGTATTTTCATAGTGGTACATTCTTGGATTCTAATAGAGGCTTTGTAGACATGGTAAAGCTATCAACTGTATTCATAGTTTCACTTGTAACATATAGCGGTTTAGCTAGTCAAAATGTGTTGTATATGAAGCTTCTCATTAGTAATCTCCATAACAGCTTACTTTCTCATCATAGATTGTAAAACATGTGTTCATAAGGTACTTATCCGCCTCACCTAGGGTTGGGGTGTGACAAAAGTGGGGAGTCTACAAAGTCGTGTCGAGTAGAGCCTCACTTATGAATGTGTTGCATGCCACATTCATAATTAGGGGGATGCTTGGACATTTAGCAAAATTTACCTTTCTTCATAATCCAAATCACGCGATAGAGCAAAGTTAAGAAGTCAATTTCCACTTGCACCTGATTATGCTATCGATATTGTGCTTAAAATAGTGAAGGTAACATTAGCTAAAATGTCAAATGTTGTCAAAATTTAGACTACATTGAGCTTATTTTATTCGACTGTCCCACTTTAAAAGGTATGTAAAGGCTTTACGTTATATGAATTTGAAGTTGCATTTCTACCATTTGTATCACAGTTTTTTAATTGAAAGATATACTACATGAAAAAGAAGTGATTGGTTACCAGATACATCTTCTTAGGAGGATGTAACAAACTCTTGAGTTCAATATTTACTCCATACTTATAGGATCTAATCTAATAGAGTACACTTGTTCTTAGTCTGTGATATACTTAGAATTTTAAGCGTTTCACATGTTCTCAAAACTGATGTTGTTGAACTAGTTTCTTTTAATTGGAAAAAGGCAGTGGAAAAATGTGATAGGTGGATGTATCAGTTCAATAGGGTTACTAGAGATCCCCTAGTTGGCTGAAAAGGCCCAAATTCTCACCATATGCCATCCCGAGTATGTTAATAATTTGGCTTTTATATGGTATAGGCCAACAACTCTGAATAAGTATTAATAACATTTGTGTTCTTTTCATGATTATAAAACTAAGGGATAAGTGTTACAATTGCTGCTAATGATATATATACGGTAGTTCTTTTTACAATCTATGTGTTAGTTATAGAGAATTAGTATGTGCCTAAAGGGTAAGGGTAACAAAAAGAAAGTTGATTGGTTAGAACTAAGTTGTATTAGTTATTTGTACATAATAGAATCTAGGACATGAAGCTGCTAGTATTTATTAAAAGTTACTTGTTAGATAGGAAGCTTGTGAGAATGAAACTTGAGTTACACAGGCCGAATATGTACGAACAACTTCTCATTAGAAAGAGATGGAATATGTCTAATTACCTAAACATAGGAGTAGTTACATGAGGATTCTATAGAGGAGTGATATAGGTGTCTTTAAGAGAGTGATTTCTAAAGTATATCCAGTAAGAAAATGTTATCAACTCTTCAACCCTAAAGAGTTATAATGGCGCACGTTGGAACAAATTTGTGAACCTTTTTTACACACACAATTCAATTTAGTATCAAGTTAAGTTTTGATATTTCTTCGTGATAACAACAAATCAAAAAGAGGTGAATTTCATGTTTACCCAGTCAGAGTATGGACCTAGTTCATCCACATCATTAGTACACATAGAAGTAGAGCATTATACATATGTATATACTTCCATCAAATTGAATAGAGATATTACCGGATTCATTAAATAAGTATCTATAATAATTCATCAGTCCTAGTCCAGTTAAGGGAAATGAAAAATTGATCATATGCATATGCTAGTTGTTCTTATTTGAAGTCTTGCATGGAAAAAGTGTAAGAGCACCCTCACTTATTATAAAAAAGGAGGAAATCTATAAGTATGGCTACTGTAACACCCCATATTCTATGTGTACCATTTCTATTTATATATCACTTATAAACTGCCTTGTGGTATAGTTATAAATTCAGTTTCCTATGCGACTAGTGGCAATAGAATAGATTTAATGTGAAATGTCCATAGATTTTGATGCAACCCAATTAAGTTGATGTCGATGGAAGTATTTAAACTTGAGATCCTAAGGTGGAATTTGAGTCTAAAGTATAAAGTGACATAGTGAATATAAGTTCTAAGTTATGTTAAAGTTATTAAGGTCTAGAAATGGAACAAAATATTGAGGTGCTTGCTTCACTTCACTAAGCTAGTAGGTGATAAGTAGGTGCATTACCTACTTTGACTTATTGACCAGCCCAAAGGACCAAGTAGGTGCATCACCTACTTTGACTTATTGACCAGCCCAAAGGACCTAGTAGGTGCATCACCTACTAAGACTATTTTGACTGTGTTATTGGGCCAAGTACAATACACTTATTTTTCAATAATTTAGCCCATGTTGAGTAGAAGAATGAGGGGAAAATGGAAATCCAAGTCACAATCTTCCCAAGTCCTCAAGAAATAATTTTGATGGAAAACAAGATGCATCACCTACTTAAAGGAGTGGCCCAAATTAATTTCCATAGTCACAATCTTCCCAAGACCTCAAGAAATAATTTTAATGGAAAACAAGATGCATCACCTACTTAAAGGTGTGGCCCAAATTAAAGACACATGGATGCTGCAAATGAAGTACAAGAAAGGTGGCAAAAGGGCCAACGTTCTTATGTCTAACAAGTACAAATTAAAAGTCGAAGTATGTGGGTAACCTACTTGAAAAATTATGGCCCAACATGAGTGAGAAAGTCGTCCAAATCAGATCCCTTTAAAAGAGATTGATATCAGCTTTTTCCAACCATTTTTACTTTGACAAAAAATCTAATTACTATAGCTTTCTCTCTTCTTTCTCTTAGATTAATATAACAGCTATTAGATACCATTAGGTTTCTTGAATAGTAGGTTTTTAAAGTTATTGAAAGGTATAATTTAAGAAGAGTTAACGAGGACAACCTTTACCCTAAAGAATCCAAGTCTTAGCAAATGGTAGTTATGTCCAGCTAGGTAAGCTACTACAATTTTCTCCCTCTTGAGCTTGAGTTAATTACAACACTTGGTATGTATTAGTTAGTTGGAAATTTTCGCTTTTACATGGTGAATATTGGGGAGGATGTTCTGGTGATTAGTGCATGTTGGGACAAACAACTATAATGGGGAGTCCTCTTTAAATTAGGCTATGAGCTTGTTTGAGCACTTTAAAAGTAATGTTAGCTCTTCAAGTGCTAGTGATCAGAAACAATGATTCATATTGCTTCTATTACATTATTATGTTCAAAGACTGTTTAATGTATGTTATGATAAGGGATGTAACTTGATGTGCGGGGAAGTTATGGAGACGTTAAAGGACTTAAATATTGTACGGCATTTTGGGGAGGACCTGATACGAAGGTTGTACAATATATTGACACAATTAAAGGGATAGGAAAGGAAAGAAAACACTCACTAGATAGATTGCAGCTTACTGCTTTGTTACTATTTGGGTGTGATCAATTCGTACAATTGATTGATTAGCAAGTAATGCTAGTCTTACAACTTATTTTATTGTAGATTAGTGATCTGAACAGATAGACCTTAAGTCATACGTTTTGAATTGTATAGCAAGGTATGTAAGGCTATTTGATATCCTATTTCTTTGGCATGGATCCAAAACATGCATTACAAAAAGTAAGGTTTCTAAGTGTCCTTGTTAGTGACTGATCCATAGTTGCAGTTCCTACTCCCTAGAACATTGAAGTGGGTACGCTAATATGAGTTTGTTACTAAATGTGTATGTTTACTATACCAAGTGTTAGCATGCAAGGTTTGAACTTGTTTCATTGTAAAAGTACCCCTAGCACGTATTTCCCTTATATAGGTCAAAGTGATCCTAGATTACACATGGTACATATATTTCTAGGATGGATAAATGTCTGCTCATATCTTGACAATTTGCTTCAATTGTTTATAGATATGTCATCTTCTCACATGTTCATGTGTTCCTTTTGTTTGTTATTACTCCCATTGTGTTAGACTATAATGTTAGCTCACAGGATCACTACTTGCTCAATTGTACGTTTATATGTACATACTTGGAATATGTATCCGTCCTTAAATTGAATGCCAACATTTCCCCCTTGGTTCCACATGCATGACCACCTTCTATTTGTATCATATAGAGTTCAAATCTCTTGGTTTAATGTTAAATTTTCTTCATTAGATGTGCTTCATTTTGAGATGTCAAAATTCTTACCGAGTCATATAAGCTCAAAAGTATGACGTTCCAGTCACGTTTGCTTCCCATGTCATTATTAATATCGTAAGTCCATATTCATGTGTCTCCCACTTCTGGTCCATAGTTTCCAATCCAAACAAGCATTATGACAACAAAAAAAAATCACAAACAAGTTATGAACATCGAAAAGAATACTCTCATAAGAGTTATGATTATTCAAAGAACAATCCCAAAAGGGTTATGAGCTGATAAACAACAATCTCAAAGATGAAAGAATCTAAGTGAAGTATTTTTTATAATTTCGGATGGAAGCTCAGGGGAAAAAGCCTTGCATGAGCGATCCCGATTTGTATAAGAGGGTGGCAGCTTAGGGGTGAAATCCTTGCATGGGCCGATCCCATTTGGCATGGAAGGGTGGCATCTCACAGGAGAAAGCCTAGCATTGGCCGACTCCAATATGTGTAATTATGAGGACAACATCCCAGGGGTTAAAATGTGTAGCATGGGTCATTCTATTATACCACTGATCAGCTGGTCATTTGTATCATATGTTATATAAATATTATAAAGTACAGAAAAGTAGAGAAAAGAACGTAACATGCACGATTCCACAAGTACAAAGCAAAGGTGGTCTCTAATCCTTATCTATTGGTATTTGTTTTCACTTAAGATCTCAGGTTAAATATGGTTGTGTTATGCCTTACATATTTAGAAAAAAATTTCGTACTTACATCCCTAATAAGGGACGTTGCTTTTCATGTTGCACGTACAAGTATTCAACTAGTAGATCTTCCCAATAGAAGCTCATTATACTCCACGGATGTTGGTGAGATCCAGGTTGATTCGGGGTTTTGCCGAGTCTTTACTATGTTTATTGTCATAGTTGTACCACCATGGATTCCTGTAGAGTCTTCTAGACATTGTAAAGCTATCATCTGTATTCATAGTTTCACTTGTCACAGATAACGGTTCAACTGGTCAAAATGTGTTGTATATGAATCTTCTCATCAGTAATCTACATAGTAGTTTACTTTCTCATCATAAATTACTTGTAAAGCATGTGTTCATAAGGTACTTGTCCGCCTACCTACGGTTGGGGGCAGATGAAAGTGGTATCTGAGCAGTTCGTTCTAGGGGGTCTACAAAGTTGTTTCTAGTAGAGCCTTAGTTAAGAATGTGTTGTGCGCAACATTTGTTATTAGGGGGCTGTTTGAACATTTAGGAAATATTACCTTGCTTCATAATTCTGATCGTGCGATAGAGCGAAGTTAAGAAGCCAATTTCCAGTTGTACCGGATCATGCTATTCATATTAACTATGTGTTAAGGTTAAAGGTTGTTAAAGTGTCAACATGTAACATACAGAAAGGACCTCAAGTTACCAAAAGTTTGACTAGATAGAGCTCGTTTTATTCGACCATCTCACTCCACAAAGTATGTAAAGGCTTTTATGTTATTTTCATTTAAAGTTGCATTTGTACCATTTGCATCATGTTGGTTCAAAAATGATTTGTCTCCTAGTTACACGTAATTGTTGAAGCATTTCCAGGGACATCTTCTTAGGACGATGTAACAAGCTCTTGAGTTCTATATTTCCTCCATACTTACAGGATTTATTCATATAGAGGACACTTTTTCTCTTAGTTTTTGATATACATAGAATTTTCAGCGTTGCACATGTTCTCAAAATATATGTAGTCAAACCAGTTTCTTTTAGTTTAAAGTAGCCACTGGCACAATTTTATAGGTGGATGTATCAGTGCAATAGTGTTACTGCAGATACCGCTAATTGGCTGACAAAGCTCAAATTCTCACCGTATGTCATCCTGAGTATGTTAATGTTTGTCATTTATATGGTATGTGCCAACAACTATGAATAAGTAGTAATAACGTTTATCTTCTTTTCATGATTACAAAACATAGGGATAAGTATGGAAATTGCTGCAAATGATATATGGTGGTGGTTCCTTTTATGATCTATGTGTTGTCTATAGAGAATTAGTATGTGCCTAAAGGGTAAGAATAACGAAAAGAAAGTTGATTAGTTAGAACTAACTTATGATTAGTTGGTTGTACATAATGGAATCTAGAAAATAAAGCTTCTAGTTTTTATTAAAAAGTAATTTTTAGATAGGAAGCTTGTGAGAATGAAGCTTAAATTACATAGCCCTAATATGTACATACAACTTCTCATTAGAAAGAGATGGAATATGTCAAATTCGCTAAACATAGGACTAAGGGTGATTTGAGGATGCTATAGAGGAGTGAGATAGGTGGTTCTGAGATAGTGATTGCTAAGGTGTATGCGGTAACAAAATGTTATCAACTCTTCAACGCTAACAAGTTATAATGGCGCACTGTGAACCTTTGTTACACAGAGAAGTCAATTTAGTATCGATTCAACTTTTGATAATTAGTCTTGACAATAAAAGGAAAAAAAGAGGTGAATTTAAGGTTACCTAGATTGAAGATGGACCTAGTTCATCCACATCATGAGTACAACTAGAGGTAGAGCATTATACATATGTAGAGACTTCCATCAAATTGAATAGTGATATTACCGGATTCATTTAATATATGCCTACAGTAATTTCATCAGTCCTACTACTTTTAAGGGAAATGAAAAAAATGGACATATGCATATTGCTAGTTGTTCTTATTTTCTATGTTGCATGGGAAAAGAGTCGGAGCACCCTCACTTATAATAAAAAAAGGAGGAGGAAATCTATTAGTATGGCCATACCTATCTAGTTAAGCCCAAGTCGGCTAACTCTAAGATGTTATTAATCATGATATAAGATTAAAGATACCTGGCATTTACAACTTATTAGAGTTCATATGTCATGGTGTGTTCAAGATTCACTATTTATTTTCTTTTTCGACCTTCAAGGGGCATCAGGAATTGAGTGTGATATTACACAATCTAGTAATGAAGGCAAAGTTGACCTCGACCTCCTACTCTAAAAGATGAACTATTTTTTTGAGGATTTTCTTTTTCTGTCTTGACTGTACTATTTATATGGACCTAGACGGGAGCCAAGTCCCAATAGCAGAACACCTTTAATAATTCTTAGGATATTGGAGATAGTAGATGGGAAAATCAATTGTATGTATTTTGAGTCGAGTAAGGAATGTGAGAAGAATTATCCCACGTGTAACTTAAACGCTTTAGACAGTGTGTTTACCTTTGTCTAGTAGAGTGGTTCTATAGGATATATCGGTCCTTCCAAAGATGATATGTTATATAATTATACATGCTGCATGTTCTATAACTTATCTATTTGTATGTCATTTTCCCTTGTCGATTGCCTTCTCACAGGGTACCTAACGTCATGGAATGCTTACATGAAATTATCCACTTCAGAGCACCCTTTTTTATTGATGTTTCCATCGGAACTTTTCATTACTTGATATTTATTGCACTAGTTACTTCCTACATGCCACTTATCCATATTGTCTGGGTAATGCATGCTAATTAATCATATAACCATTTCTATATATTATGCATACCTCGTAGCCTACTTCTTTAAACATTTTTAAGGCCTTATTGCTTTTCTTGTCATGTGTTATGTTCTCGCTCATATTTCATATCTGTGGTCACTGACGTGTTAGTCAACCTATCGATGCGATATAATGCACTTGCTCAATGTGATTGTGTTCCGTAGTTGATTTTTTGATATGTCTACATGCCATTTCTACTGCATGTCTTAGCTTATATACTCATGCATCAAGTGATCATCTAGTCCATTCCTACATTCCCTATGGTTCATTTGCTGACATGCTAACCTATAGCTTATATGCACGTATACACCAAGTATTTGTATAGCTTAATGTATGTATATCTTGCGCACTCTATTTTCGGCTAGTCTGCCTATGTGTCATGCCCAATATGACTTATTCATCCGTTTACTATGCCCCCTCTATGCTTATTGATTTGAGTTTTGAACAATTTGGGAAAATATTTCCTTGTATCATTATGTAGTAAAGATTTGACTAGAAAAGATTAAGCATATATGTAAATTTATTCAACCATAGATAAATAATTTATCATAATAACCTATCCGCAGGAGCGGCATAAAACATTAGATTTTATATTAACAGTTATGCGTTCTTAAAAGACTCACCTCCGAAAAGTGTCATGAAAGAAAAGAGAAAGGGAAGTGCTTCGCTGATAGCCTATGATTTTATGTGTCCATTCATGTAGAAAAAAATTGGGAGATACTAGTTATTCTTAATTGTTAAGGCCCGAAAGCTAAACTCATAATGTGTAACCATAAGTATATGGAAGGAATAGAATATAACATAAGATACTTGGGAACAGAAGATGGTAGAGAGATACTAAGTAAACCTCCACATTTTAAACTTCAATATAAGGATACCATATCATGTGGTCCCCTTATATGATCATGAATTTTGCTAGAATTTGTTCATTTGATATGTCATTTGTGTGTCTTGTGTTTAGGTATATTACAATCTTTTTTATATGAGTACTACTTGTATATCTTAAGTGAATTACATGGTAAAGAAGGGATTTAATTTTTCATATTACTATTTCATGAACCATATCTATCGAGATGTAATGCTAGATTTGTCTATACATGTTTTAGGTTAGTCTATAGATTTTTGATAGTCCTTGTTATTTACAATGCGGACTCAAGCAAATGTCTAAATGAAATTCAAAGATTAACCAAACTACCAGGTGCACCTATCATTAGAGTTCGAATGATAATAAGAGGGGAAGGATGTAACACCCCGTATTCTATGTGTACTAGTTCTATTTATATAATGCATATAAACTGCCTTGTGCTATAGTTATGGATTCGGTTTCCTATGTGATTACTAGCAATAAAAAAGGTTTAAAGTGAACTGTCCAGAGATTTTGATGCGACCAAATTAAGTTGATGTCGATGAAAGTATTTGAACTTGAGATCACACGGTTGTATTTGAGTCTAAAGTATAAATGACATAGTGTATATAAGTTCTAATTTATGTTAAAGTTATTCAGGACTACAAATGGAACAAAATATTGAGGTGCTTGCTTGACATCACTAATATAGTAGGTGACAAGTAGGTGCATCACCTACTTTGACTTATTGACCATCCCAAAGGACCATGTAGGTGCATAACCTACTTTGACTTATTGACCATCCTAAAGGACCAAGTAGGTGCATCACCTATTAAGATTCTTTTGACTGTGTTATTGGGCCAAGTACACTACACCTATTTGCATTAATTTAGCCCAATTTGAAAAATGGACAACCAAGGTCCAATCTTCCCAGGCCCACAAATATAGTTTTAATGGAAAACTAGGTGCATCACCTACTTAATGGTGCGGCCCAAATTAAAAACACATGTTGGCTGCAAATGAAGTATAAGAAAGGTGGAAAAAGGTCCAATAATTTTAAGTCCAAAAAGACTAAAATGAAAAGTCCAAGTAGGTGGGTCACCTACTTGAAAAATTATGGCCCATAATCAGTGAGAAAGTTGGACAAAGCAGGTCCCTTTAAAAGAGATTGATATTAGCTTTTTTCAACCTTTTTTACTTTGACGAAAAATTTGATTACTACAGCTTTCTCTTTTCTGTCTCTTAGATTTATACAACAGCCATTAAATACCATTAGGGTTCTTGAATAGTAGGTATTTCAAGCTATTGGAAGGTATAATTTCAGACAAGTTAAGGACGACAACCTTTACCTTGAACAATCCAAGTCCTAGGAAGTGGTAGTTATGTCCATCAAGGTAAGATACTGCAATTTTCTCTCTCTTGTGATTGAATTATTTAGGACACTCGTTATGTTTTAGTGAGTTTGAAATTGTTACTTTTACATGGTTAATATTGGGGACGATGTTCTAGTGATTAGTGCATGTTGGGATATCCATGGTGGGGAGTCGACTTTAAATTAAGCTATGACCTTGTTTGAGCACATTAAAAGTAATATTAGATCTTCAAATGCTGGTGATGAGAAACAATGATTCATATTGCTTCTATTACATTACTATTTTCAAAGATTATTTTATGTATGTTATGATAAGGTATGTGACTGGATGTGCGAGGGAGTTATGGAGACGTTAAAGGACTTAAATATTGAAGGGCATTTTGGGAAGGTTCTGATACGAAGGTTGTACAATATATAGACGCGATTAAAGAGATAGGAAGGAAAGAAAACACTCACTAGATATATTGCAGCTTACTGCTTCATTACTATATGGGTGTGATCAAGTGGCTCAATTGATTGATTAGCTACAATGCTAGTGTTAAAACATATTTTATAGTAAATTAGTGATCTGAAGAAAAGGAGCTTAAGTGATAAGTTTTGAATTGTATAGCAAGGTATGTAAGTCTATTTGATTTCCTATTTCTTTAGCATGATTCCAAAACTTGCTTTACAAAAATTAAGCTTTCTAAGTGCCCTTGGTAGTGACTTATCCATAGTTGCAGTTCCTACTCCCTAGAGCATTGAAGTGGGTACTCTAATATGAGTTTGTTACTAAATGTGTGTGTTTACTCTACCAAGTGTTAGCATGCAAGGTTTAAGCTTGTTTCATTGTCACAGTACCCCTAGCACATATTTCCCTTATATAAGTCGAAGTGATCATAGATTACACATGGTACATATGTTAATTAGATGTATATAAGATGTTCCCATATCTTGACAACTTGCTTCAATAGTTTATAGATATGTCATCTTGTCACATGTTCATATAATCCCTTTCTTTGTTATTACTTTCATTGTGTTAGACTATAATGTCACCTCACAGGATCACTACTTGCTCAATTGTACATTTATATGTACTTACTTGGAATATGTATCCGTCCTTAAGTTGAATCTGCCCACATTCCCCCCTTGGTTCCACATGCATGAACACCTCGTATTTGTATCATATAGAGTTTAAATATCTTGGCCAAATGGTAAATTGTCTTCACTGGTTGTGCTTCAACTTGAGATGTCAAAATTCTTACTGAGGCATATAAGCTCCTAAGTACTACGTTCCTGTCACATTTGCTTCCCATGTCATTATTATCGTAACTCCAGATTCATATGTCTTCCACTACTGGTTCGTAGTTCCCAATTTAAGCAAGGATTATGACCACCAAAACCACAATCACAAACAAGTTATGAACATCGAAAAGAACAATCTCAAAAGAGTTATGATATCTAAAGAACAATCCCAAAAGAGTTACGAACTGATAAACAACAATCTCAAATATGAAAGAACCTAAGTGAATTAATTTGTATGATTATGGGTTGCAGCTCAGGGGCAATATCCTTGCATGGGTCGATCCCGATTGGTATTAGAGAGAGGCATCTAAGAGGCGAAAGCCTAGCATGGGCCGATCCCAATTGGTATGGAAGGATGGCAGCTCAGGGGTGAAAGCCTAGCATAAGTCGATCCCAATTTGTGGAATTATGAGGATAGCATCCAAGTTGTTAAAATGCGTAGCATGGGTCATCCTATTCTACCACTGATCAGCTGGTTTATTGTATCATATGTTGTATAAGGATTATAAAGTATAGAAAAGTAGGCAAAGGTGGTCTCTAATCCTTATCTATTCGTATTTGGTTTAACTTTAGCTCTCATACAAAATATGGTAGTAGTATGCCTTAAAAATTCAGTACAATTGTTCGTATGGACGTCCCTTATTGGGGACGCTGCATTTCATTATGCAGGTACAAGTACTTAACAAGGAGATCTTCCCAATAGAAGAACATTATACTCAGCGGATGTTTGTGAGATCCAAGTTAATTCGGGGCTTAGCTGAGTTTTTACTATGCGTATTTTCATAGTGGTACCATCATGGATTCTAGTAGAGGCTTGTAGACATTATAAAACTATCATCTATATTCATAGCTTCACTTGTCACATATAGCGGTTAAGCTAGTCAAAATGTGTTGTATATAAATCTTCTCATCAGTAATCTGCATAGTTGTTTACTTTCTCACCATAGATTACTTGTAAAGCATGTGTTCATAAGGTACTTGTCCGCCTCACCTAGGGTTGGGGGCTGACAACTAGACCTATCTAGTTAAGCCCAAATTGGTTAACTCATGGACGTTATGAATCAAGATATAACTTTATATTTACCTTACATTTACATGTTGCTAGAGTTCCTGTTTCATGGTGAATTCAACCTTCACTATTATATTTTCTATTCAACCTCTAAAGGGAATCAGGCATTGAGTGTGATATAGCACAAGCTAGTTATGAAGGCAAAGTTGACCTCTACCTCCTACTCTAATAAATGAGCTATTTTTTTGAGTATTTTATTTTTCTATCTTGACTGTAGTATTTGTATTGACCTAGACGGAAGACAAATCCCAATAGCAGAACACCTATAATAATTCTTAGGAGATTGGAGAGAGTAGGGGGGAAAATCAATTGTATGTGTTTTGAGGAGAGCAAGAAATATGAGAAGAACTATCCTACCTGTTACTTAATGCTTAAGATAGTATGTTTACCTTAATTTCGTTGAGTGGTTCTATAGGATATATCGTAGTTTCAAAAGATGATTTGTTATATTAATATACATGCGTCATGTTCTATAACTTATCTATTTGTAAGTCATTTCCCTTTGTGGATTGCCTTCTCACAGGGTACCTAATGTTATGGAATGCTTACATGCAAGTGTTATATGCTTTAAATTACCGTTGTTTATTGTTATATGTGTTCATAAGAACTTTTCCTTACATTTTATTTATTGCACTGCTTACTTCCCACATACGACTTGTTCATAGTGTATGGGTAATGCATACTAATTGATCATATGACCATTTCTACATATTTTGCATACCTCGTATCTTGCTTGATTAAACATTTCATGCCTTATAGCTTTTCTGGCCATGTGTTATGTTCTCACTTTCTCATATTTCATATATGTGCTCATTAACATGTTAGTTCACCTATCTATGCAATATAACACACTTGCTCAATGTGATTACTGTTCCGTAGTTAATTTCTAATATGTGTACATGTCATATATACTTCATGTCTTAGCTTATGAACTCATGCATCATGTGATCATCTAGTCCTTTCATACATTCCGTATAGTTCATTCACGCACACGCTACCCAATAGCTTATATACACGCGTACACCATGTCTTTATATAGAATAATGCATGTATGCCTTGCTCTCTCCCTTTTGGGCTAGTCTGCCTATGTGTCATGCCCTATGTGACATATTCATCTGTATACTATGCCCCTCTATGCTTATTGATTTGAGTTTTGATCAATTTTTGGAGAACATTTCCTTGTATAGTTATATAGTGAAGATTTTGGCCAAAAAAGGTTTGCCATATATGTAAGTTTAATCAAGAATAGATAAATAACATAGCATAATTACTCTATTGGAAGGAGCGGCATAAAACTTAAGATTTTATTTAAACATCTCTACGTTCTCAAAAGACTCACCTTTGAAAAGTGTCATGAGATAAAAGAGAAGGGAAAGTACTACCCGATAGCCTATGATTTTATATGTCAGTTCATATAAAAAAAATTGGGAGATACTATAGTTATTGGTGATTGTTAAGGTCCGGAAGCTAAGCACATCGTGTGTAACCGTAAGAATTAGGAAACGAATAGAATAGAACATAGGATATACTTGGTAATAGAAGATGGTAGCTAGAGATCCTAAGTAACCCTCCTCATACAAAACATCAACATAAGGATCTGAGATCACAGGGTCCCCAAATATAATCATAAATCCTACTAGAATTTATTCATTTAATATGTCATTTGCTTATTTTGTGTTTAGGTATATTAGAGTCCTTATTTGTGTGAGTCCTACTTGTGTACCTTCAGTGAATTACATGGTAAATAAGGGTTTTGGTTTTTTATATTACTATTTCATAAACCATATCTATCGAGACGTCATGCTATATTTTTCTATACATGTTTTAGGTTAGTCCATGAATTTTTGATAGTCCTTCCTATTACAATGGGGACTTTCGCAAATCTCTAAATGAAATTCAAAGATTAATCGAACTACTAGGTGCACCTATCATTCGAGGATGAATGATTATAAGAGGGGGAGGATGTAACACCCCGTATTCTACGTGTGCTAGTTTTATTTATATAATGCTTATAAACTGCCTTGTGGAATAGTTATGGATTTGGTTTCCTATGCGATTACTGGCAATAAAATAGGTTTAATGTGAACTTTCCAGAGATTTTGATGCGACCAAATTAATTTGATGTCGATGAAAATATTTGAACTTGAGATCACAAGGTTTTATTTGAGTCTAAAGTATAAAATGACATAGTGTATATAAGTTCTAAGTTATGTTAAAGTTATTATGTTCTAGAAATTGAACAAACTATTGAGGTGCTTGGTTGACTTCACTAATCTAGTAGGTGACAAGTAGGTGCATCACCTACTTGACTTATTGACCAGCCCAAACGACCAAGTAGGTGCATCACCTACAAAGACTCTTTTCGCCATGTTATTATGCTAAGTACACTACACCTATTTGCATTAATTGAGACCATGTTTAATAGAAGAATAAGGGGAAAATGGACAGCCAAGACCCAATATTCTCAAGCCCACAAGAAATAATTTTAATGGAAAACTAGGTGCATCACCTACTTAAATGTGTGGGCAAAATTAAAGACACATGTTGGCTGCAAATGAAGTACAAGAAAGTTAGCAAAATGGCAAATTTTCTTAAGTCCAAAAAGTCCAAATGAAAATCCCATGTAGGTGGCTCACCTAATTGACAAATTGTGTCCAAAATTGAATGTGAAATTCGTCAAAAGCAGGTCCCTTTAATAGAGATTGATATCAGCTTTTTTCAACCATTTTAACTTTGACAAAAAATCTATTTTCTAGAGCTTTCTCTCTTCCCTCTCTCTTAGATTCATACATCAGCTAGTTAATACCATTAGGGTTCTTGTGTAATAGGTATTTTCAAGCTATTGGAAGGTATAATTTAAGACAACTTAAGGAGGATAACCTTTACCTTGAAGAATCCAAGTCTCAACAAGTGGTAGTTTTGTCCATCAAGGTAGGTTACCGCAATTTTTTTCCCTGTTGTGGTTGAGTAAATTAGGACACTTGGTATGCGTTAGTGAGTTGGAAATTATGACTTTTACATGGTGAATATTGGGGAGGATGTTCTAGTGATTAGTGCATGTTCGGATAGCCATGGTGGGGAGTCCACTTTAAATTAAGCTATGATCTTGTTTGAGCACATTAAAAGTAATATTAGATCTTCAAGTGCTGGTGATCAGAAACAAAAATTCATATTGCTTCTATTATATTATTATGTTCGAAGATTGTTTTACGTATGTTATGATAAGGGATTTGGCTGGACGTACGGGGAATTTATGGAGACATTAAAGGACTTAAACATTGCAGGGAGCTTTGGGAAGGATATATATATATATATATATATATATATATAT